>NW_028300161.1:0-5000 GCF_049724085.1 Artemia sp. Qi Xiang Cuo
AGAGCACCAAACATTGCGGTGGAAATTACGAAAGGATCGCGGCTTTGTCTGGAATGGGATGCAGTATATGCAAGATATGTGATATCCTTGAGCAAATTTAAAATGGAAGATCGATTATGTTTCGCAGCAAAAGGTGATATAGCACATGCGAATAGACTTCAATGCGCTTGAAGCGGATTAGTGAAACATATCGAAGACAAAAAACTCTATCTCTTATTGAACATGCTTTTCTGGTTACATCTGACGAATCATGCTCAGTCTATAATCAGCAGTCAGAGGGAAAGGACTTAAAAATGAATAAATCTGGGAAGGAGAGAATTAGGTCAAATCTATTGTTTTTGGAAAAACATATGGTTTTGGATGATGATTTTCTCGAATTATCTCTCCAACGTAGGATATTCTCTCAAGCAACACTTGGCAATATAGTGAAAACTGAGTCCCCCCCCCCCATTGGATTGTTGTATGAAAGTTTTAGAATGTGATTCAAATGCATATACTTAATTTATTGACATATTAATTGGAACAAGGTGGAATCACATTGTAGATATACTTTCATTGCCGATGTAGATGGCTCCTCCGTCGAAAGAGGTGACTTCACAGAGTTACCCCTCCCCTCCTTCCTCCACTTTGAATTTATCGAGCGAAGACGATCAGTTTTACTTTAGCTGTGAGAGAGAGTTGACAACGGAAACTAGAAAATGTTCTATATATGCCCATTGTGTATGTACACTCTTGGCAGTTGGACTCAATTTGAGACTTGTACAGTTCTTGACGACTATAGTGAAAAGTGTAAATTATGTTATCCTTGCAAATTACATAGAGGCTATGCAGTACGAATTAAAGGATGTAAGTCATGTCTTGAGCAGGTATGTAGCTCTCATCCTAGCGGGGACCTCTACTCCAATTTTCACCATGATAAATGCGATCAGTGGGGGAATACTAACCCCGCTATGATTGGAAAGAATCCTAAACGGGATTTCAGTTTATTTCTACGAGATTGGTATTTTCGTGGAGTTAAATTATTCTGGGAAGAGGAATCTGGTCTACGATTCAACTGTTGGGGTAACAAGACAATCTGGTTTCTACGTCATGGCTGTGACGACACTGCCTACTATGACTATAAACCAAGTGATTTTTATTTGGCAGTTACCGAATGTGATTCACCACTTGAAAACACTGTATGTGATATTGGTTCTAATAGACAGATTGAAACTCGTGAATTTCATAATATGAATGCAAATAGTATCATTGACTATACACAGAGATATGACAAGAGAGAAGTTACATGGTACTGCAGAAAATGTGACCCTGACTTTGCCGTCAATCAAGATCAATATACAGTGAATCCAAATGATTTACCAGCATTAGTGGTTCACGACAGTTGCCTATACACAAATGAAGAAATCTAAAAGTGAAGATTTAAAGACATTGTTGTATATATACATTTTATTAATAAACAAATTCACAAACATTTTTTAAGCACTTTACTCTTAGGGCACTGAAATCAATATTAAATACACTTGTAAGTATATTTTCCACTAGAAAGTCGTTCAGACGTGGATTGTCACCATAAATGTGGAGAAACCACGACATCGGAACACAAAATATAGTAGCGCATGGAAGCCACAGCTTTTAGTCGTTAGATCCTGCACCCTCTTTCGATTTTGAATAATAGTTTTCCCACTGCTCTCAATATAGTTGCTGATGTGAGGTGTGTAGAATGTATAGGGTAGACCAAGAGGATCAAAAATTCAATCGTCTTCATTGTTTGATAGATGCACACCCAATGACCCGTCAGCACAGTCGATGGACTGCTATTAACAATAATCAAGGTATTGTTCGCGCTTTGAATTTTTCCTAGATAGTCTGAGGGTAGACAATAGGATTTGTACTGGGACATGTAGGGGTCCATATGAAATACACTGATTATTTGACTGGTGTTCATGGCGCCAAGTCTAGTAGAACACTACCTTCGGGAGTGATTTCCCAATAGGTTTCATATTGATTTAGTGAGATTAGTGCAATACTCTCAGCCAATGGGTCGGCAAATGTACACTCTAAACGCATACTCCCCGTACGGACTATACTCATATCATGTGTGCCAGACAATTCTAATACAATGATATCATGTGTATTAGGAAACATATCTTCGGTTATACCATTTTCAAATCGTTGCAAATCATGATCTAGTGCTTGCGCGGTCAACTCATCCAATGTTCTATAGGATTTATCGTAGGATAGATTGTAGAGTGGGATGCCGTTTACTTTGCACACTAGAGATGAAAGTCCAAACATTTCAAATTTATGTGAACATTCAACCCACGATCCTATTACAATAATACTTTTTAAAAATGCCAAAGCAAGTTTTGATAGGATATCAGAAGTGGTAAAGGACGAATCGATGAATGGGCATAAGCCCACTGCAATATTACGCTGATTGGTGACTGTGTGAGCAACAAGTAGTTTAATATTATTTCCATTGGCTCTCAGTTTTTTCACGGCCAAAGCAACAGAACTCATAACCGGCTGTTTGCGCACATGGAGTATTACTGAGGTGAGGGACAGACTTACATCGGAGTTGGCCGCAAGTTCATTTCTCAATATGAAATTGGATGGTGCAAGTGTTAATTTTTTATCCTCTATAACATTGGGCGGCAGCCCTTAGGATCTATTAGATATTTCATGATATATTTTTCCAACTAGATGTAATTCACTAGTTGTAGCATTTTTAAGTGCATCTGTACTATCAATGTTAATAATATATTCATATCCATTGGAGGCGCCTCTCAATTCCTTGTATGACTTGGGTGTCATCAGCATGAATTGCATATAGCTTGCATAGTTGGAGAGAGTGGTGCTTTTGCTCACCAGCGTGCTATTGATGTATACATTTATTTGACGAAATAAATTATGTAAAATACAATTTTCTTAGGATATCCCATTGGCTTGAATTGGCATTGTATTATCGGATTTCCGGACTTTCATTTGTAAATCTATAAAAATTTTGAAGACATTTTCATAAAGTCGTCTTCATTGGAATAAATTTGAATGTGGATATTATCGGAGAGGGGTTATAGTGGATAAAATTTTTCATAGTATTCATGCTTGACACTGACATCAACATTTTCGGCATTGATTAGATTCAATGAGGCCGTGAATAAAGGTTGAGAATCCTTATGCGGTAGGTAGGACACGTTAAGAGAAGAAATCAAGTTTCGATTTAAAAATTTTCTTCCTGGGACTTCCGGTTACTCTGCATAGCGGCGTTTTTCTTCTTTTCTTCGATGAGGGGGATGTATTTTGTTTCTAACCTGAGTTGAGACTGATGAGTGTTGTGTTGTTTTATGACGTATTTAAAACTTTACTATTTTGTTTTAATTTCTTGCCAAGGGTTCATGCACTGGACGTAAGATTTTCCGTAGTACTTTTTTTAAAATCCTTATCAGAACCCCAATCGTATAGTGTAGAGGATACAAAATCAGTTGCAGCTGCTAAAAGATATTTTTTAGCCAGTGGTAGTGAAGAGCATAACAAGTTAGAAAACCAGCTGCCAAGGCCATAGCCAGACACTGATGAGCGACCCTTGCAATATTCTATTCTATTGTCCTGTTGTCTTGGGCCAAAAGCATTACTATAGCAGTCAATGTCACGACAAGTGAATACCGATTTTCTATTAGACATCTTGCCGTTGAACAATGGGGTGACAATTGCATTTACATCACAGACAAACCTTTTGAAATCGCTATGGAATCACCTGATTTAGTTGTTAGGTTTAACTGACAAATCTCCAAATAGGAAGTGTTTACCGGAATATATTGAAGATGCTTTATATTGTAATGATGAATATGTTCTTGATTGGTTTTTCGTTCAAGAACTAGTAGAAGGGGAACATTTGAATTACCAACCCGTGATGTTTCCACAAACGAAGCATAGAGAAATATGCAAGTGTCTGTGGAGAAGGCAGGTGAGTAGTCAGCAAAAATTAAATTAATGTTTCCGGCTCTTTTACTATTGATTATATTGAGCTTAAAGCCGAGAATATCTTTTAGGTTATCATTGAGAATAATCTTTTCGCCGGCAATTGGTGAACTATTGTAGATCTTGCCCTCCTCCTTTGAATAGTTGAAATGAAAAGCTCCTTTTTTACGAGCGCAAATTCTTTTATTAATAGAAAGACATAAATCATTCATACAGGTGAGTTACTCGTAGGGTAATTAAATATATGGATAATCCAACCAATTGATTTTTTGAATTTGTTCTTGATCACCTGGTTGTGGCGTCCAATCATAGGGTCTAATTTTTATTTCATATTTAAGATCCTTCCTCAGGATGTCATAGGTATTTTTGATAATACAGTGGACAAGAGCCACTTCATACTTTCTCTCGAATTTGATGGTTGGGGAGGGTTTTGTCCAAAAATCATTTGTTTTATTCAGATCATTATAGAGAGGATCAGAAAAATGGGACATGAAAGTCACATAGAAATTATTGGGCATTGTTAATATCTTCAGCACTGACCCAAGAATCAAAATCCCAATTTTATCCTAGTCAGCGAACAAACAACTGTCTTTTGCCCCTACGAGTACGACTCTTTAATATCTTTTCAATTTTATAAATTTCACTAGTGTTTCTAACTTTTTGCAGTTCATATTCATAAAAACCAACGAGAATCTCTTCATCTTTGGTGTCTCGTTGTCGATAGGTCGTGAGTTTGGTGTCTAAATTTTTTGACACTTTAAAATGTTCGGTGCTCCATAAATTATTCCCCTGTTCAAAAATATTGGTGGTTCTATTAATTCGAACAGTAAAACCAACGTTGAAGTTCTTCTTCTTTTTCTTCTCAGTGCCATTGAAGTATTGCTTTAGAAAAGTATCAAATTTATTTTCAATATAATGAACCTCATGAGGGCTAGAATTGGATAGAGATCAATGTGGTTGATGGTTGTATATCTGCATGATTTTATCTAAGTCGTAAATAAAAGCCGGTGTATTTTTCAATG
>NW_028300162.1:0-2000 GCF_049724085.1 Artemia sp. Qi Xiang Cuo
AACTTGTCACGAAATAGCTAGCCAGCAGCAAACATCCATATGACAAATACGAGCCAATAAGAGAATGGTTCAGGACCGCTATAATTCTTGGTAAAAGTTCATTCCTTGGCCTTCTTAAAAACCCAGACCTCTCGCTACTTTTGCTTTCACACCATTACAATGTAGTTCCCAACTCAAATTAATATCGAAATAAATTTACAAATATTTAACATTTAAAACTTGACTTAAGATTATATTATTCAGACAAGATTATGCTACTGTAGGCACAGTGTCATCAGCAAATGACGCAATTAACACCACAGAGATATAAAAACATATGGTATCTACATAAGGGGTGCAGTAGGCCCTCAGAACCGACCCTCGTGGAAATCCACATCGGATACTATAACTTCTTGAAATGCAACAATCTCACTGTGATTAGATTCAAACCTATTCAAAAATATATCCTAAACCCTAAATCCCGTGACCTACTCAATAAAACTTTGAAGAAAATATTATCTAATTCTTCACTAAAACCTATGAAAATTGTACACACTAACTCATCATGTCCAAGTGGATGGCTGATAAAAACTGCGAGATGGTGGACTGCGTGTATTGTAGAATAGTGATGTAGGCTCATATACAATCTCCCATGCATAACCTTTTCATATAGTTCAGAAAATAGAGGCAACATTGAAATCAGTCTCCGTTCAAAGAATTTACAAAACCAGGGAAAACGCTGATAGTTTTTTTGTGATAATACCAAAACAATAAAAGAAAGAAAAGTCAAACAAACTAGAAATCTTCAAAGTCGATTTGATGTTAAATCCACAGAAGTTAAAAAAAATCAATGGCATAGTTATGCTCATGCTATAGAATTATAATATTTTACAAGAGCGGAAAAAAAACTTTGTTCTTATGTGGTATGTTGGGAGATGATCAGTTATAGCCTGGGAGCGGCTACTACCATTTGGCGAGCGAGCCTAAGCCTAAGGAATGCTAAAAGGGGGTATATTTCAGTATACAGGATGATTGAAATGAGAGAATCCAGGGTTTTGCAGAGATTTTGACAGGGGTCAGAAGTTTTAAAGCTTGAAGTCTCTAAGCAACCACAGATAAGGAACATTAGGCTCCCTAGGTTTAAACTCACTAGGGTCTACAGAATTTCAAACTTCAGAATATAAAAGTAAAATTAAACATTAAAAAAAAAGTCACTCACAGTGACTTTTCAAATGAACACAGTTATAGTTTTAATTTTTATTCTTCAGTATTCTCCTACTTTTTATTTATATGCTCAGTACGCGGGTGGTTAATTTTCTGTGGAGGGGAAGGGGAGAATTTTCCAAGAGGATTTCCTGTGGCCATTTCAGAAATAATCGCATACCAGACGACAGTGCACTATGAAGAGACAGATATACATTTTGTAGATGCAAAGGAGGTATTGGATAGGACTTTCAATGAAGTTAGGACTTCAATCATTAAAGAGAGCTTTCAATGACTTAAGTCCTAACTTTCCTCTTTTTAACATAGTGATGACTTGCTTTCCCATCGAAGGCCAGAATCTAAATGAATGGATAGTAGCTTTATTTCATCAACTCTCGGAGAGGCCAGAAGAAATGGGATGAAATTAAACCTATCATGTAGAAAAGGGAAGCTTGATATAACGGGCTTGTCGATATTTGACACATCTACTGTATTGGCCTCTATGCAAATGCTGTTAAGCACATACCCGGCTTTGGTAAGGACACCTTTAGAGCATTTCTCTGACACCGGCAGCTAGTCAAAATATTTCTGTCGATCTGGATATCATGTCACAAGTTCGTTTACTGTAACGAAACGCAAAATTTCAAGACCCTAGTAATTACTCATAGACCATACGCATCCAATAGATTTTTCAATTTTTAATCATGCATAGTGTGAGAATCGTGGTCTGATGGAGATTCAGCCCAAGGATTATCAAAGAAAAAAGAATTAAGTTAATTTATACTAAAATAAAATACAGCTTTTGTTTTCTAGATAAG
>NW_028300163.1:0-3000 GCF_049724085.1 Artemia sp. Qi Xiang Cuo
CATTCTGCCTAAACGGGATATTTTTTTTTCTCTTTTCTTCTTTTCCAGAGATAGCTTGGCACTGGAACATCGTAGAGAGTTGTTCAATGGCTCATTTTAAAGGAAATTAATTGGGTTAAAAATCTATAGTAACTAAAATAAATTATTTCAAAAAGAGAATAAATTTTTCCACCAAAAACTGCATTTTTGATGTCTTTTCACACTGCAGTCTTTCAAACATAATCGTATACCAGCGGTAAGATTTTAACCCACGCCTCCGAAGAGACTGGTGGCTAACACCAGTGCCTTGGACCACTCGGCCAGGCTGCCTCTCATAAATAATATATATGTGAATCTGGGTTGCAGCAGTAGCTAGCAGCCTAGTAAGAGATCAGTCCAATGCTAAGAAATATAAAAACCCAAAACTCCTAAAAATAGAGTCAGATCAATATAATAAAGAACGAACTCTAGCCTATACTAAATGGAGTACATAAAGTTACAATAAAGAACGAACTCTTGCCTATACTAACTTGCATAGGCAACCGGGTTGCAGCGGTAGCTAGTAACCTAGTAAGAGATGATCACGTCTAATGTTAAGAAATATAAAAACCCATAACTCCTAAATCTGGGTTGTCAATCCGGGTTGCATCCGTGTTGCTCGTCTCTTACTATTTCAAAGAAGAAAAAGCCGTAGGCTTTTTCCTGTTTGTAATCAGGGTTGCAGCTGTATTTTTCCGGCCCTATACAATATTCAAATTAGGCCCATAGGGAGTGTATCTAGAGTCACTAATCCAGGTTGCAGCAATAGCTGGCAATCTAGTAAGAGACGATCATCCAGGTTGCAGCGGTAGCTAGCAACCTAGTAAGAGACGATCACGTCCAATGTTAAGAAATATAAAAACCTCTAACTCCTAAAAAAAAGAGTCAGGTCAAAACAAAAAGTACACCATTAGAACCGCCTTGTCCGAAACCCCTGTATAGGAAACTTTCTGTCCCTTGGCTTGAACAGCAAGGGAAATATATTGGCTTGAAAATCAAGAAAAGTGGCAGCTACTGCAACATTCTCGGGTTGCAGCGGTAGCTAGCAACCTAGTAAGAGACGATCACGT
This sequence comes from Artemia sp. Qi Xiang Cuo, assembly GCF_049724085.1. NCBI lineage: Eukaryota > Metazoa > Arthropoda > Branchiopoda > Anostraca > Artemiidae > Artemia > Artemia sp. Qi Xiang Cuo. Next base: position 1,089 of record NW_028300163.1, read on the forward strand.
CCAATGTTAAGAAATGTAAAAACCCATAGCTCCTAAAAAATGAGTCAGATCAAAACAAAAAGTACACCATTAGAACTGCCTTGTCCGAAACCCCTGTAGAGGAAACTTTCTGTCATTTGGCTTGAACAGCAAGGGAAATATATTGGCTTGTGACAATCAAGAAAAGTGGCAGCAACTACAACATTCTGCCTAAACGGGATATTTTTTTTCTTTCTTGTTATCCAGAGATAGCTTTGCACTGGAACATCGTAGAAAGTTGTTCAATGGTTAATTTTAAAGGAAATTAATTGGGTTAAAAATCTTTTGTAACTAAAACAAATTAAAACAGGATAAATTTTTTCATTAAAGACTGTATTTTTGATGTCTTTCCATACTGCTGTCTTTTCAAAGACATTTGATTTTTGTTTTTGAAGCAATCAAACAGTTCGTGGTAAGGTTGTATTTTAAACTTTATATTCCATAGATAGCTTAGCATTGGAGCGTCGTAGAGAGTTGTTCAATGGATCATTTTAAATTACAATAAAGACCGAATATTTTACCGATTATCTACTAATAACCATATATGACGTAATAAGTGACATGACGTAATATCTAAAACCGATTGTGTACTAATAACCATATATGACTTTATTAGCGACTTGACGTCAAAATTGAAAAAATTTATTTTTATTTTATTTTCGTTTTTAGTTCAGAATCGCTAAAGTTATAAACTGCAAAAATATTTATTGTGTCTGAACAATAGTTTTAATCTTTTAATTTAGACTAGAAAAATACCTGAAAATTTAAAAATTAGTATAATTTTTTGTTAGGTTCTTGATACTTGATACGTGACATAAAAACATTCAACTAATGGTTACATAATGGTTTCAATCAAGCAAGCTACACGCAAGTTAAAAAAAACAGTACTACCAGAAAAACAGAGATAGCATCTTGAAAAGAAAAAAGCAAAGGTATTCAACCGACCAGGCGTATCGAGAAGTAATAATTGATAGTGACAAACAGCGTTATTATAATGATTTAGTTTATAGACATGCGAAAATTGAGACAGCCAAACAAAAGAGTAAAGAATGGTAGGATAACGATATAGATTACCGAACCAAACATAAGAAAAAAGTTGCTACCAGAATAATGGGTAGATACTGGGGTGACAAAAGCTATAATGAAAAAATTAAATTCTCTGCGAGGTTGTACCGAAAAACGCATAAGGACAAAGGGAAAAATTACATTCGGAAATATAAGAAGATGGCAAAATGCAGGCTGATCTTTGTAAATTGAGAAACATTTTACGCATGTTTTATCGGGATCCCGAAAAGTATAAAAAATTACAGATTAAAATTCCCTTTGAAAGAGCGGATGCTGTTGAAAAGTCGGCTAGAAACACTTTGGCAAAGCTTCATAGTAATATCCAAAAGAAATATTGTCAGTTTAATCCGGGTTGCAGCGGTAGCTAGCAACCTAGTAAGAGACGATCACGTCCAATGTTAAGAAAAATAAAAACCCATATTTCCTAAAAAAAAGAGTCAGATCAAAACAAAAAGTACACCATTAGAACCGCCTTGTCCAAAACCCCTCTATAGTAAAATTTCTGTCCCCTGGCTTGAACAGCAAGGGAAATATATTGGCTTGAAAATCAAGAAAAGTGGCAGCTACTACAACATTCTGCCTAAACGGGATATTTTTTTTTTCTTTTTTTCTTTTTTTGTATCCAGAGATAGCTTGGCACTGGAACATCGTAGAGGGTTGTTCAATAGCTCATTTTAAAGGAGATTATTGGGTTAAAAATCTATAATAACTAAAATAAATTATTTCTAAAAGAGAATAAATTTTTCCACCAAAAACTGCATTTTTGATGTCTTTTCACACTGTAGTCTTTCAAACATAATCGTATACCAGAGGTAAGATTTGAACCCAC
>NW_028300164.1:0-25000 GCF_049724085.1 Artemia sp. Qi Xiang Cuo
ATATTTCAGTAGCGTTATGTCATGGTTTACCTTGTAAAACATACATTCTCCTGATTTTTCAAAGTTCAGTTTGGACTTCTTTCATTGAAATGCAAGAGTTGGAATATTTCTGTAGAGTTTTGTTGTGGTTTACCTTGTCACAGTTACATTCTCTTGATTTTTCAAAGTTCATTTTGGATTTCTTTCATTGAAATTCAAGAGTTGGAATATTTCTGTAGTGTTTTGTTGTGGTTTACCTTTTCACACTTACATTCTCTTGATTTTTCAAAATTCATTTTGGATTTCTTTCCTTGAAATGCAAGAGTTGGAATGTTTCAGTAGTGTTTTGTCGTGGTTTACCTTGTCACAATTACATTCTCTTGATTTTTCAAAGTTCATTTTGGATTTCTTTCATTGAAATGCAAGAGTTGGAATATTTCAGTAGTGTTATGTCATGGTTTACCTTTTCACACATTCATTATCGTTATTTTTTCAAGTTTAGTAGTGTTTTGTCGTGGTTTACCTTGTCATAATTACATTCTCTTGATTTTTCAAAGTTCATGTTGGATTTCTTTCATTGAAATGCAAGAGTTGGAATATTTCAGTAGCGTTATGTCATGGTTTACCTTGTAAAACATACATTCTCCTGATTTTTCAAAGTTCAGTTTGGACTTCTTTCGTTGAAATGCAAGAGTTGGAATATTTCAGTAGAGTTTTGTTGTGCTTTACCTTGTCAGAGTTGGAATATTTCTGTAGTGTTTTGTTGTGGTTTACCTTTTCACACTTACATTCTCTTGATTTTTCAAAATTCATTTTGGATTTCTTTCCTTGAAATGCAAGAGTTGGAATGTTTCAGTAGTGTTTTGTCGTAGTTTACCTTGTCACAATTACATTCTCTTGATTTTTCAAAGTTCAATTTGGATTTCTTTCATTGAAATGCAAGAGTTGGAATATTTCAGTAGTGTTATGTCATGGTTTACCTTTTCACACATTCATTCTCGTTTGGTCGTGGTTTACCTTGTCACAATTACATTCTCTTGATTTTTCAAAGTTCATTTTGGATTTGATTCATTGAAATGCAAGAGTTGGAATATTTCAGTAGTGTTTTGTCGTGGTTAACCTTGTCACACTTACATTCTCGTTATTTTTAAAAGTTCATTTTGGATTTCTTTCTTTAAAATGCAAGAGTTGTAATATTTCAGTAGTGTTTTGTCGTGTTTTACCTTGTCACAATTACATTCTCTTGATTTTTCAAAGTTCATTTTGGATTTCTTTCATTGAAATGCAAGAGTTGGAATATTTCAGTAGTGTTATGTCATGGTTTACCTTTTCACACGTTCATTCTCGTTATTTTTTCAAGTTCAGTAGTGTTTTGTCGTGGTTTACCTTGTCACAGTTACATTCTCTTGATTTTTTAAAGTTCATTTTGGATTTCTTTCGTTGAAATGCAAGAGTTGGAATATTTCAGTAGTGTTTTGTCGTGGTTTACCTTGTCACACTTACATTCTCTTGATTTTTTAAAGTTCATTTTGGATTTTTTTCGTTGAAATGCAAGAGTTGGAATATTTCAATAGTGTTTTATCGTTGTTTACCTTATCACACTTACATTCTCTTGATTTTTCAAAGATCATTTTGGATTTCTTTTGTTGAAATGCAAGACTTTGGAATATTTCCGTAGTATTTTGTTGTGGTTTACCTTGTCACGGTTACATTCTCTTGATTTTTCAAAGTTCATTTTGAATTTCATTCGTTGAAATGCAAGAGTTGGAATATTTCAGAAGTGTTTTGTCGGGGTTTACCTTGTCACACTTACATTCTCTTGATTTTTAAAAGTTAATTTTGGAATTTCTTTCTTTGAAATGCAAGATTTGTAATATTTCAGTAGTGTTTTGTCGTGGTTTACCTTGTCACTGTTACATTCTATTGATTTTTCAAAGTTCATTTTGGATTTCTTTCATTGATATGCAAGAGTTGGAATATTTCAGTAGTGTTTTGTCGTGGTTTATCATGTCACAATTACATTCTCTTGATTTTTTAAAGTTCATTTTGGATTTCTTTCATTGATATGCAAGAGTTGGAATATTTCAGTAGTGTTTTGTCATGGTTTACCTTGTCACAGTTACATTTTCTTGATTTTTCAAAAGTCTTTTTGGATTTCTTTCGTAGAAATGCAAGAGTTGGAATATTTCAGTAGTTTTGTTGTTGTTTACCTTGTCACACTTACATTCTCTTGATTGTTCAAAGTTCATTTTGGATTTCTTTCGTTGAAATGCAAGAGTTGGAATATTTCAATAGTGTTTTGTCGTGGTTTACCCTGTCACAGTTACATTTTCTTGATTTTTCAAAGATCATTTTGGATTTCTTTCGTTGAAATGCAAGAGTTGGAATATTTCACTAGTGTTTTGTTGTGGTTTACCTTTTCACGATCACATTCTCTTGATTTTTCAAAGATCATTTTGGATTTCTTTCGTTTGAAATGCAAGAGTTGGAATATTTCAATAGTGTTTTGCGTGGTTTACCTTTTCACACTTACATTCTCTTGATTTTTCAAAGTTCATTTTGAATTTCTTTCTTTGAAATGCAAGAGTTGAAATATTTCCGTAGTGTTTTGTCGTGGTATACCTTGTCATAATTACATTCTCTTGATTTTTCAAAGTTCATTTTGGATTTCTTTCAATGAAATGCAAGAGTTGGAATATTTCAGTAGCGTTATGTCATGGTTTACCTTGTAAAACATACATTCTCCTGATTTTTCAAAGTTCAGTTTGGACTTCTTTCGTTGAAATGCAAGAGTTGGAATATTTCAGTAGTGTTTTGTTGTGCTTTACCTTGTCACAGTTACATTCTCTTGATTTTTCAAAGTTCATTTTGGATTTCTTTCCTTGAAATGCAAGAGTTGGAATATTTCAGTAGTGTTTTGTCGTGGTTTACCTTGTCACACTTACATTTTCTTGATTTTTCAAAGTTCATTTTGGATTTCTTTCGTTAAAATGCAAGAGTTGGAATATTTCAGTAGAGTTTGGTCGTGGTTTACCATGTCACAATTACATTCTCTTGATTTTTCAAAGTTCATTTTGGATTTCTTTCATTGAAATGCAAGAGTTGGAATACTTCAGTAGTGTTTTATCGTGGTTTACCTTGTCACAGTTACATTCTCTTGATTTTTCGAAGTTCATTTTGGATTTCTTTCGTTAAAATGCAAGAGTTGGAATATTTCAGTAGTGTTTTGTCATGTTTTACCCTGTCACAATTACATTCTCTTGATTTTTCAAAGTTCATTTTGGATTTCTTTCATTGAAATGCAAGAGTTGGAATATTTCAGTAGTGTTATGTCATGGTTTACCTTTTCACACATTCATTCTCGTTATTTTTTAAAGTTCAGTAGTGTTTTGTCGTGGTTTACCTTCTCACAGTTACATTCTATTGATTTTTTAAAGTTCATTTTGGATTTCTTTCGTTGAAATTCAAGAGTTTGAATATTTCAGTAGAGTTTGGTCGTGGTTTACCTTGTCACAGTTACATTCTCTTGATTTTTTTAAGTTCATTTTGGATTTTTTTCGTTGAAATGCAAGAGTTGGAATATTTCAATAGTGTTTTGTCGTGGTTTACCTTATCACACTTACATTCTCTTGATTTTTCAAAGATCATTTTGGATTTCTTTTGTTGAAATGCAAGACTTTGAAATATTTCCGTAGTATTTTGTTGTGGTTTACCTTGTCACGGTTACATTCTCTTGATTTTTCAAAGTTCATTTCGAATTTCAATCGTTGATATGCAAGAGTTGGAATATGTCAGTAGTGTTTTGTCGTGGTTTACCTTGTCACACTTATATTCTCTCTATTTTTCAAAGTTCATTTTGGATTTCTTTCATTGAAATGCAAGAGTTGGAATATTTCAATTGTCTTTTGTTATGGTTTACCTTGTCATAGTTACATTCTCTTGATTTTTCAACGTTCATTTTTGATTTCTTTCATTGAAATGCAAGAGTTGGAATATTTCAGTAGTGTTTTGTTGTGGTTTACCTTGTCACACTTACATTCTCTTGATTTTTCAAAGTTCATTTTGAATTTCTTTCATTGAAATGCAAGAGTTGGAATATTTCAGTAGTGTTCTGTCATGGTTTACCTTGTCACACTTACCTTCTCTTGATTTTTCAAAGTTCATTTTGGATTTCTTTCGTTAAAATGCAAGAGTTGGAATATTTCATTAGTTTTTTGTCGTGGTTTACCTTATCACAATTACATTCTCTTGATTTTTCAAAGTTCATTTTGTATTTCTTTCATTGAAATGCAAGAGTTGGAATATTTCAGTAGTGTTTTGTCGTGGTTTACCTTGTCACAATTACATTCTCTTGATTTTTCAAAGTTCATTTGGGATTTTTCTCATTGAAATGCAAGAGTTGGAATATTTCAGTAGTGCTTTGTTATGGTTTACATTGTCACAGTTACATTCTCTTGATTTTTCAAAGTTAATTTATGATTTCTTTCATTGAAATGCAAGAGTTGGAATATTTCAGTAGTGTTTTGTCGTGGTTTACCTTGTCACACTTACATTCTCTATATTTTTCAAAGTTCATTTCGAATTTCTTTTGTTGAAATGCAAGAGTTGAAATATTTCATTAGTGTTTTGTCGTGGTTTACCATGTCACAATTACATTCTCTTGATTTTTTAAAGTTCATTTTGGATTTCTTTCATTGAAATGCAAGAGTTAGAATATATCAGTAGTGTTTTGTCATGGTTTACCTTGTCACAGTTACATTCTCTTGATTTTTCAAAAGTCTTTTTGGATTTCTTTCGTTGAAATGCAAGAGTTGGAATATTTCAATAGTGTTTTGTCGTGGTTTACCTTGTCACTGTTACATTTTCTTGATGTTTCAAAGATCATTTTGGATTTCTTTCGTTGAAATGCAAGAGTTGTAATATTTCACTAGTGTTTTGTTGTGGTTTACCTTTTCACGATCACATTCTCTTGATTTTTCAAAGATAATTTTGGATTTCTTTCGTTTGAAATGCAAGAGTTGGAATATTTCAGTAGTGTTTTGCGTGGTTTACCTTTTCACACTTACATTCTCTTGATTTTTCAAAGTTCATTTTGAATTTCTTTCTTTGAAATGCAAGAGTTTAAATATTTCAGTAGTGTTTTGTCGTTGTTTACCTTTTCACAATTACATTCTCTTGATTTTTCAAAGTTCATTTTGGACTTCTTTCGTTGAAATGCAAGAGTTGGAATATTTCAGTAGCGTTATGTCATGGTTTACCTTGTAAAACATACATTCTCATGATTTTTAAAAGTTCAGTTTGGACTTCTTTCGTTGAAATGCAAGAGTTGGAATATTTATGTAGTGTTTTGTTGTAGTTTACCTTTTCACACTTACATTCTCTTGATTTTTCAAAATTCATTTTGGATTTCTTTCCTTGAAATGCAAGAGTTGGAATGTTTCAGTAGTGTTTTGTCGTGTTTTACCTTGTCACAGTTACATTCTCTTGATTTTTCAAAGTTCATTTTTGATTTCTTTCTTTGAAATGCAAGAGTTGGAATATTTCAGTAGTGTTATGTCATGGTTTACCTTGTCACAGTTACATTCTCTTGATTTTTCAAAGTTCATTTTGGATTTCTTTCATTGAAATGCAAGAGTTGGAATATTTCAATAGTGTTTTGTTGTGCTTCACACATTCTCTTGATTTTTCAAAGATCATTTTGGATTTTTTTCGTTGAAATGCAAGAGTTGGAATATTTCAATAGTGTTTTGTCGTGGTTTACATTATCACACTTACATTCTCTTGATTTTTCAAAGATCATTTTGGATTTCTTTTGTTGAAATGCAAGACGTTGAAATATTTCCGTAGTATTTTGTTGTGGTTTACATTGTCACTGTTACATTCTCTTGATTTTTCAAAGTTCATTTTGAATTTCATTCATTGAAATGCAAGAGTTGGAATATTTCAGTAGAGTTTTGTCGTGGTTTACTTTGTCACACTTACATTCTCTTGATTTTTCAAAGTTCATTTTGGATTTATTTCGTTTAAATGCAAGAGTTGGAATATTTCAGTAGCGTTATGTCATGGTTTACCTTGTAAAACATACATTCTCCTGATTTTTCAAAGTTCATTTTGGATTTCTTTCATTGAAATGCAAGAGTTGGAATATTTCTGTAGTGTTTTGTTGTGGTTTACCTTTTCACACTTACATTCTCTTGATTTTTTCAAAATTCATTTTGGATTTCTTTCCGTGAAATGCAAGATTTGGAATGTTTCAGTAGTGTTTTGTCGTGGTTTACCTTGTCACACTTACATTCTCTTGATTTTTCAAAGTTTATTTTGGATTTCTTTCGTTAAAATGTCAGAGTTGGAATATTTCAGTAGTGCTTGGTCGTGGTTTACCTTGTCACAGTTACATTCTCTTGATTTTTCAAAGTTCATTTTGGATTTCTTTCATTGAAATGCAAGAGTTGGAATATTTCAGTAGTGTTTTGTCGTGGTTACCTTGTCACACTTACATTATCTTGATTTTTCAAAGTTCATTTTGGATTTCTTTCATTGAAATGCAAGAGTTGGAATATTTCAGTAGTGTTTTGTCGTGGTTTACCTTGTCACAATTACATTCTCTTGATTTTTCAAAGTTCATTTTGGATTTCTTTCATTGAAATGCAAGAGTTGGAATATTTCAGTAGTGTTATGTCATGGTTTACCTTTTCACACATTCATTCTCCTTATTTTTTCAAGTTCAGTAGTGTTTTGTCGTGGTTTACCTTGTCACAGTTACATTCTCTTGATTTTTTAAAGTTCATTTTGGATTTCTTTCGTTGAAATGCAAGAGTTGGAATATTTCTATAGTGTTTTGTTGTGCTTCTCACATTCTCTTGATTTTTCAAGGATCATTTTGGATTTTTTTCGTTGAAATGCAAGAGTTGGAATATTTCAATAGTGTTTTGTCGTGGTTTACCTTATCAAACTTACATTCTCTTGATTTTTCAAAGATCATTTTGGATTTCTTTCGTTGAAATGCAAGACTTTGAAATATTTCCGTAGTATTTTGTTGTGGTTTACCTTGTCACGGTTACATTCTCTTGATTTTTCAAAGTTCATTTTGAATTTCATTCATTGAAATGCAAGAGTTGGAATATTTCAGTAGTGTTTTGTCGTGCTTTACCTTGTCACAATTACATTCTCTTGATTTTTCAAAGTTCATTTGGATTTCTTTCGTTGAAATGCAAGAGTTAGAATATTTCAGTAGTGTTTCGTCGTGGTTTATCTTGTCACACTTACATTCTATTGATTTTTCAAAGTTCATTTTGGATTTCTTTTGTCGAAATGCAAGAGTTGGAATATTTCAGTAGTTTTTCGTCGTGGTTTATCCTGTCAAAATTACATTCTCTTGATTTTTAAAGTTCATTTTGGATTTCTTTCATTGAAATGCAAGAGTTGGAATATTTCAGTAGTGTTTTGTCATGGTTTACCATGTCACAGTTACATTCTCTTGATTTTTCAAAAGTCTTTTTGGATTTCTTTCGTTGAAATGCAAGAGTTAGAATATTTCAGTAGAGTTTTGTCGTGGTTTACCTTGTCACAATTACATTCTCTTGATTTTTCAAAGTTCATTTTGGATTTATTTCGTTGAAATGCAAGAGTTGGAATATTTCAGTAGTGTTTTGTCGTGCTTTACCTTGTCACAATTACATTCTCTTGATTTTTAAAATTTCATTTGGATTTCTTTCGTTGAAATGCAAGAGTTAGAATATTTCAGTAGTGTTTCGTCGTGGTTTACCTTGTCACACTTACATTCTCTAGATTTTTCAAAGTTCATTTTGAATTTCTTTTGTTGAAATGCAAGAGTTGAAATATTTCAGTAGTGTTTTGTCGTGGTTTACCATGTCACAATTACATTCTCTTGATTTTTAAAGTTCATTTTGGATTTCTTTCATTGAAATGCAAGAGTTGGAATATTTCAGTAGTGTTTTGTCATGGTTTACCATGTCACAGTTACTTTCTCTTGATTTTTCAAAAGTCTTTTTGAATTTCTTTCGTTGAAATGCAAGAGTTAGAATATTTCAGTAGTGTTTTGTAGTGGTTTACCATGTCACAATTACATTCTCTTGATTTTTTAAAATTCATTTTGGATTTCTTTCATTTAAATGCAAGAGTTGGAATATTTCAGTAGTGTCTTGTTGTGCTTTACCATGTCACAGTTACATTCTCTTGATTTTTCAAAGTTCATTTTGGATTTCTTTCATTGAAATGCAAGAGTTGGAATATTTCTGTAGTGTTTTGTAGTGGTTTACCTTTTCACACTTACATTCTCTTGATTTTTCAAAATTCATTTTGGATTTCTTTCGTTGAAATGCAAGAGTTGGAATGTTTCAGTAGTGTTTTGTCGTGGTTTACCTTGTCGCACTTACATTCTCTTGATTTTTCAAAGTTCATTTTGGATTTTTTTCGTTAAAATGCAAGAGTTGAGATATTTAAGTAGTGTTTCGTCATGGCTTACCTTGTCAAAGTTACATTCTCTTAATTTTTCAAAGTTGATTTTAGATTTCTTTCATTGAAATGCAAGAGTTGGAATATTTCAGTAGTGTTTTGTCGTGGTTAACCTTGTCACACTTACATTCTCTTGATTTTTGAAAGTTCATTTTGGATTTCTTTCGTTAAAATGCAAGTGTTTCGTCGTGGTTTATCTTGTCACAGTTGCATTTTCTTGATTTTTCAAAGTTCGTTTTGTATTTCTTTCGTTGAAATGCAAGAGTTGGAATATTTCAGTAGTGTTTTGTCGTGGTTTACCTTGTCACAGTTACATTCTCTTGGTTTTTCAAAGTTCATTTTGAATTTCATTCATTGAAATGCAAGAGTTGGAATATTTCAGTAGTGTTTTGTTGTGGTTTACCTTGTCACACTTACATTCTCTTGATTTTTCAAAGTTCATTTTGAATTTCATTCATTGAAATGCAAGAGTTGGAATATTTCAGTAGTGTGTTGATGTGGTTTACCTTGTCAGAGTTAGATTCTCTTGATTTTTCAAAGCTCATTTTGGATTTCTTTCGTTGAAATACAAGAGTTGTAATATTTAAGTAGTGTTTTGTCGTGGCTTACCTTGTCACAGTTACATTCGCTTTATTTTTTAAAATTAATTTTGGATTTATTTCCTTGAAATGCAAGAGTTGGAATATTTCACTAGTCTTTTGTTATGGTTTACCTTGTCACAGTTAGATTCTCTTGATTTTTCAAAGTTCATTTTGGATTTCTTTCATTGAAATGCAAGAGTTTGAATATTTCAGTAGTGTTTTGTTGTGGTTTACCTTGTCACACTTACATTCTCTTGATTTTTCAAAATTCATTTTGGATTTCTTTCGTTGAAATGCAAGAGTTGGAATATTTAAGTAGTGATATGTCGTGGTTTACCTTGTCACACTTACCTTCTCTTGATTTTTCAAAGTTCAGTTTGGATTTCTTTCGTTAAAATGCAAGAGTTGGAATATTTCATTAGTGTTTTGTCGTGGTTTACCTTATCACAATTACATTCTCTTGGTTTTTCAAACTTCATTTGGTATTTCTTTCATTGAAATGCAAGAGTTGGAATATTTCAGTAGTGTTTTGTCGTGGTTTACCTTGTCACAATTACATTCTCTTGATTTTTCAAAGTTCATTTGGGATTTTTATCATTGAAATGCAAGAGTTGGAATATTTCAGTAGTGATTTGTTATGGTTTACATTGTCACAGTTACATTCTCTTGATTTTTCAAAGTTAATTTTTGGATTTTTTTCATTGAAATGCAAGAGTTAGAATATTTCAGTAGTGTTTTGTCGTGGTTTACCTTGTCACACTTACATTCTCTATATTTTTCAAAGTTCATTTCGAATTTCTTTTGTTGAAATGCAAGAGTTGGAATATTTCATTAGTGTTTTGTCGTGGTTTACCATGTCACAATTACATTCTCTTGATTTTTTAAAGTTCATTTTGGATTTCTTTCCTTGAAATGCTAGAGTTGGAAAATTTCAGTAATGTTTTGTCATGGTTTACCTTGTCACAGTTACATTTTATTGATTTTTCAAAAGTCTTTTTGGATTTCTTTCGTTGAAATGCAAGAATTGGAATATTTCAGTTTTGTTTCGTCGTGGTTTACCTTGTCGCACTTAAATTCTATTGATTTTTTGAAGTTCATTTTGTATTTCATTACTTGAAATGCAAGAGCTGGAATATTTCAGTAATGTTTTGTTGTGGTTTCATGTCACTGTTACATTCTCTTGATTTTTAAAGGTTCATTTTCAATTTCTTTCGTTGAAATGCAATAGTTGAGATATTTCAATATGTGTTTTGTTGTGCTTCACACATTCTCTTGATTTTTCAAAGATCATTTTGGATTTTTTTCTTTGAAATGCAAGAGTTGGAATATTTCAATAGTGTTTTGTCGTGGTTTACCTTATCACACTTACATTCTCTTGATTTTTCAAAGATCATTTTGGATTTCTTTTGTTGAAATGCAAGACTTTGAAATATTTCCGTAGTATTTTGTTGTGGTTTACCTTGTCACGGTTACATTCTCTTGATTTTTCAAAGTTCATTTTGAATTTCATTCATTGAAATGCAAGAGTTGGACTATGTCAGTAGTGTTTTGTCGTGATTTACCTTGTCACACTTACATTCTCTTGATTTTTCAAAGTTCATTTTGGATTTCTTTAGTTGAAATGCAAGAGTTAGAATATTTCAGTAGTGTTTTGTCGTGGTTTACCATGTCACAATTACATTCTCTTGATTTTTTAAAATTTCATTTTGGATTTCTTTCATTTAAATGCAAGAGTTGGAATATTTCAGTAGTGTTTTGTCGTGGTTTACCTTGTCACAGTTACATTTTCTTGATTTTTCAAAAGTCTTTTTGGATTTCTTTCGTTGAAATGCAAGAGTTAGAATATTTCAGTAGTGTTTTGTTGTTGTTTACCTTGTCACAGTTACATTCTCTTGATTTTTCAAAGATCATTTTGGATTTCTTTCGTTGAAATGCAAGAGTTGGAAAATTTCAAGTGTTTTGTCGTGGTTTACCTTGTCACTGTTACATTTTCTTGATGTTTCAAAGATCATTTTTGATTTCTTTCGTTGAAATGCAAGAGTTGGAATATTTCACTAGTGTTTTGTTGTGGTTTACCTTTTCACGATCACATTCTCTTGATTTTTCAAAGATCATTTTGGATTTCTTTCGTTTGAAATGCAAGAGTTGGAATATTTCAATAGTGTTTTGCGTGGTTTACCTTTTCACACTTACATTCTCTTGATTTTTCAAAGTTAATTTTGAATTTATTTCATTGAAATTCAATAGTTGGAATATTTCAGTAGTGTTTTGTCGTGGTTTACCTTGTCATAATTACATTCTCTTTATTTTTCAAAGTTCATTTTGGATTTCTTTCATTGAAATGCAAGATTTGGAATATTTCAGTAGCGTTATGTCATGGTTTACCTTGTAAAACATACATTCTCCTGATTTTTCAAAGTTCAGTTTGGACTTCTTTCGTTGAAATGCAAGAGTTGGAATATTTCAGTAGTGTCTTGTTGTGCTTTACCTTGTCACAGTTACATTCTCTTGATTTTTCATAGTTCATTTTGGATTTCTTTCATTGAAATGCAAGAGTTGGAATATTTCTGTAGTGTTTTGTTGTGGTTTACATTTTCACACTTACATTCTCTTGATTTTTCAAAATTCATTTTGGATTTCTTTCCTTGAAATGCAAGAGTTGGAATGTTTCAGTAGTGTTTTGTCGTGGTTTACCTTGTCACACTTACATTCTCTTAATTTTTCAAAGTTCATTTTGGATTTCTTTCGTTAAAATGCAAGAGTTTGAATATTTCAGTAGCGTTTGGTCGTGGTTTACCTTGTCACAATTACATTCTCTTGATTTTTCAAAGTTCATTTTAGATTTCTTTCATTGAAATGCAAGAGTTGGAATATTTCAGTAGTGTTTTGTCGTGGTTAACCTTGTCACACTTACATTCTCTTGATTTTTCAAAGTTCATTTTGGATTTCTTTCGTTAAAATGCAAGTGTTTCGTCGTGGTTTATCTTGTCACAGTTGCATTTTCTTGATTTTTCAAAGTTCGTTTTGAATTTCTTTCGTTGAAATGCAAGAGTTGGAATATTTCAGTAGTGTTTTGTCGTGGTTTACCTTGTCACAGTTACATTCTCTTGGTTTTTCAAAGTTCATTTTGAATTTCATTCATTGAAATGCAAGAGTTGGAATATTTCAGTAGTGTTTTGTTGTGGTTTAGCTTGTCACACCTACATTCTCTTGATTTTTCAAAGTTCATTTTGAATTTCATTCATTGAAATGCAAGAGTTGGAATATTTCAGTAGTGTGTTGATGTGGTTTACCTTGTCACAATTATATTCTCTTGATTTTTCAAAGTTCATTTTGAATTTCTTTCGTTGAAATGCAAGAGTTGGAATATTTCAGTAGTGTTTTGTTGTGGTTTACCTTGTCACACTTACATTCTCTTGATTTTTTAAAGTTCATTTTGGATTTCTTTCGTTGAAATGCAAGAGTTGGAATATTTCAATAGTGTTTTGTTGTGCTTTACCTTGTCATAGTTAGATTCTCTTGATTTTTCAAAGTTCATTTTGGATTTCTTTCATTGAAATGCAAGAGTTGGAATATTTCAGTAGTGTTTTGTTGTGGTTTACCTTGTCACACTTACATTCTCTTGATTTTTCAAAGTTCATTTTTGATTTATTTAGTTGAAATGCAAGAGTTGGAATATTTCAGTAGTGTTCTGTCGTGGTTTACCTTGTCACACTTACCTTCTCTTGATTTTTCAAAGTTCATTTTGGATTTCTTTCGTTAAAATGCAAGAGTTGGAATATTTCATTAGTGTTTTGTCGTGGTTTACCTTATCACAATTACATTCTCTTGGTTTTTCAAACTTCATTTTGTATTTCTTTCATTGAAATGCAAGAGTTGGAATATTTCAGTAGTGTTTTGTCGTGGTTTACCTTGTCACAATTACATTCTCTTGATTTTTCAAAGCTCATTTGGGATTGTTCTCATTGAAATGCAAGAGTTGGAATATTTCAGTAGTGTTTTGTTATGGTTTACATTGCCACAGTTACATTCTCTTGATTTTTCAAAGTTAATTTTTGGATTTCTTTCATTGAAATGCAAGAGTTGGAATATTTCAGTAGTGTTTTGTCGTGGTTTACCTTGTCACACTTACATTCTCTATATTTTTCAAAGTTCATTTCGAATTTCTTTTGTTGAAATGCAAGAGTTGAAATATTTCATTTGTGTTTTGTCGTGGTTTACCTTGTCGCAATTACATTCTCTTGATTTTTTGAAGTTCATTTTGGATTTCATTAATTGAAATGCAAGAGTTGGAATATTTCAGTAGTGTTTTGTCGTGGTTTACCTTGTCACTGTTACATTCTCTTGATTTTTCAAAAGTCTTTTTGGATTTCTTTAGTTGAAATGCAAGAGTTAGAATATTTCAGTTGTGTTTTGTCGTGGTTTACCTTGTCGCAATTACATTCTCTTGATTTTTTAAAGTTAATTTTGGATTTCATTAATTGAAATGCAAGAGTTGGAAAATTTCAGTAATGTTTTGTCGTGGTTTACCTTGTCACTGTTACATTTTCTTGATTTTTCAAAAGTCTTTTTGGATTTCTTTCGTTGAAATGCAAGAGTTAGAATATTTCAGTAGTGTTTTGTTGTTGTTTACCTTGTCACAGTTACAATCTCTTGATTTTTTAAAGATCTTTTGGATTTCTTTCGTTGAAATGCAAGAGTTGGAATATTTCAATAGTGTTTTGTCGTGGTTTACCTTGTCACTGTTACATTTTCTTGATGTTTCAAAGATCATTTTGGATTTCTTTCGTTGAAATGCAAGAGTTGGAATATTTCACTAGTGTTTTGTTGTGGTTTACCTTTTCACGATCACATTCTCTTGATTTTTCAAAGATCATTTTGGATTTCTTTCGTTTGAAATGCAAGAGTTGGAATATTTCAATAGTGTTTTGCGTGGTTTACCTTTTCACACTTACATTCTCTTGATTTTTCAAAGTTCATTTTGAATTTCTTTCTTTGAAATGCAAGAGTTGAAATATTTCAGTAGTGTTTTGTCGTGGTTTACCTTGTCACAATTACATTCTCTTGATTTTTCAAAGTTCATTTTGAATTTCTTTAATTGATATACAAGAGTTGGAATATTTCAGTAGGGTTTTTGTTGTGGTTTAACGTGTCACAGTTACATTCTCTTGATGTTTCAAAGTTCATTTTGAATTTCTTTCCTTGAAATGCAAGAGTCGGAATATTTCTGTAGTGTTTTGTTGTGGTTTACCTTTTCACACTTACATTCTCTTGATTTTTCGAAATTCATTTTGGATTTCTTTCGTTGAAATGCAAGAGTTGGAATGTTTCAGTAGTGTTTTGTCGTGGTTTACCTTGTCACACTTACATTCTCTTGATTTTTCAAAGTTCATTTTGGATTTTTTTCGTTAAAATGCAAGAGTTGGAATATTTCAGTAGCGTTTGGTCGTGGTTTAGCCTACCTTGTCACAATTACATTCTCTTGATTTTTCAAAGTTCATTTTGGATTTCTTTCATTGAAATGCAAGAGTTGGAATTTTTCAGTAGTGTTTTGTCGTGGTTAACCTTGTCACACATACATTCTCTTGATTTTTCAAAGTTCATTTTGGATTTCTTTCGTTAAAATGCAAGAGTTGGAATATTTCAGTAGTGTTTTGTCGTGTTTTACCTTGTCGCAATTACATTCTCTTGAAATTTCAAAGTTCATTTTGGATTTCTTTCATTGAAATGCAAGAGTTGGAATATTTCAGTAGTGTTATGTCATGGTTTACCTTTTCACACATTCATTCTCCTTATTTTTTCAAGTTCAGTAGTGTTTTGTCGTGGTTCACCATGTCATAGTTCTATTCTCTTGATTTTTCAAAGTTCATTTTGGATTTCTTTCATTGAAATTAAAGAGTTTGAATATTTAGTAGTATTTTGACGTGCTTTAACTTGTCACAATCACATTTTCTTGTTTTTGCAAAGTTCATTTTGAATTTCCTTCTTTGAAAGGCAAGAGTTGGAATATTTCAGTAGTGATTTGTTGTGCTTTACCTTGTCAGAGTTACATTCTCTTGATTTTTCAAAAATCATTTTGGATTTATTTCGTTGAAATTCAAGACTTTGGAATCTTTCCGTAGTATTTTGTTGTGGTTTACCTTGTCACGGTTACATTCTTGATTTTTCAAAGTTCATTTTGAATTTCATTCATTAAAATGCAAGAGTTGGAATATTTCAGTAGAGTTTTGTCGTGGTTTACCTTGTCACACTTACATTCTCTTGATTTTTCAAAGTTCATTTGGGATTTATTTCCTTGAAATACAAGAGGTGGGATATTTCAGTAGTGTTTTGTCGTGGTTTACCTTGTCATATTTACATTCTCTCGATTTTTCAAATTTCATTTTGGATTTCTTTAGTTGAAATGAAAGAGTTGGAATATTTCACTAGTTTTTTGTTGTGCTTTACCTTGTCATAGTTAGATTCTCTTGATTTTTCAAAGTTCATTTTGGATTTCTTTCTTTGAAATGCAAGAGTTGGAATATTTCAGTAGTGTTTTGTTGTGGTATACCTTGACACACTTACATTCTCTTGATTTTTCAAAATTCATTTTGGATTTCTTTCGTTGAAATGCAAGAGTTGGAATATTTCAGTAGTGTTCTGTCATGGTTTACCTTGTCACACTTACCTTCTCTTGATTTTTCAAAGTTCATTTTGGATTTCTTTCGTTAAAATGCAAGAGTTGGAATATTTCATTAGTTTTTTGTCGTGGTTTACCTTATCACAATTACATTCTCTTGGTTTTTCAAAGTTCATTTTGTATTTCTTTCATTGAAATGCAAGAGTTGGAATATTTCAGTAGTGTTTTGTCTTGGTTTACCTTGCCACAATTACATTCTCTTGATTTTTCAAAGTTCATTTGGGATTTTTCTCATTGAAATGCAAGAGTTGGAATATTTCAGTAGTGCTTTGTTATGGTTAACATTATCACAGTTACATTCTCTTGATTTTTCAAAGTTAATTTTTGGATTTCTTTCATTGAAATGCAAGAGTTAGAATATTTCAGTAGTGTTTTGTCGTGGTTTACCTTGTCACACTTACATTCTCTATATTTTTAAAAGTTCATTTCGAATTTCTTTTGTTGAAATGCAAGAGTTGGAATATTTCAGTAGTGTTTTGTCGTAGTTTACCATGTCACAATTACATTCTATTGATTTTTTAAAGTTCATTTTGGATTTCTTTCATTGAAATGCAAGAGTTGGAATATATCAGTAGTGTTTTGTCATGGTTTACCTTGTCACAGATACAGTCTCTTGATTTTTCAAAAGTCTTTTTGGATTTCTTTCGTTGAAATGCTAGAGTTAGAATATTTCAGTAGTGTTTTGTCGTGGTTTACCATTTCACAATTACATTCTCTTGATTTTTTAAAGTTCATTTTGGATTTCTTTCATTGAAATGCAAGAGTTGGAATATTTCAGTAGTGTTTTGTCATGGTTTACCTTGTCACAGCTACA
Source organism: Artemia sp. Qi Xiang Cuo (assembly GCF_049724085.1). Lineage (NCBI taxonomy): Eukaryota > Metazoa > Arthropoda > Branchiopoda > Anostraca > Artemiidae > Artemia > Artemia sp. Qi Xiang Cuo. The sequence continues at coordinate 16,529 of NW_028300164.1, forward strand.
TTCTCTTTATTTTTCAAAAGTCTTTTTGGATTTCTTTCGGTGAAATGCAAGAGTTAGAATATTTCAGTAGTGTTTTTTCGTGGTTAACCTTGTCACACTTACATTCTCTTGATTTTTCAAAGTTCATTTTGGATTTCTTTCGTTAAAATGCAAGAGTTGGAATATTTCAGTAGTGTTTTGTCGTGTTTTACCTTGTCACAATAACATTCTCTTGAAATTTAAAAGTTCATTTTGGATTTCATTCATTGAAATGCAAGAGTTGGAATATTTCAGTAGTGTTATGTCATGGTTTACCTTTTCACACATTCATTCTCCTTATTTTTTCAAGTTCAGTAGTGTTTTGTCGTGGTTTACCTTGTCACACTTACATTCTCTTGATTTTTTAAAGTTCATTTTGGATTTCTTTCGTTGAAATGCAAGAGTTGGAATATTTCAATAGTGTTTTGTTGTGCTTAACACATTGTCTTGATTTTTCAAAGATCATTTTGGATTTTTTTCGTTGAAATGCAAGAGTTGGAATATTTCAATAGTGTTTTGTCGTGGTTTACCTTATCACACTTACATTCTCTTGATTTTTCAAAGATCATTTTGGATTTCTTTCGTTGAAATGCAAGACTTTGGAATATTTCCGTAGTATTTTGTTGTAGTTTACCTTGTCACGGTTACATTCTCTTGATTTTTCAAAGTTCATTTTGAATTTCATTCATTGAAATGCAAGAGTTGGAATATTTCAGTAGTGTTTTGTCGTGGTTTACCTTGTCACAGTTACATTCTCTTGATTTTTCAAAGTTCATTTTGAATTTCATTCATTGAAATGCAAGAGTTGGAATATTTCAGTAGTGTTTTGTTATGGTTTACATTGTCACGGTTACATTCTCTTGATTTTTCAAAGTTCATTTTGAATTTCATTCATTTAAATGCAAGAGTTGGAATATTTAAATAGTGTTTTGTTGCGATTTACCTTGTCACTGTTACATTCTCTTGGTTTTCAAAGTTCATTTTGAATTTCTTTCATTGAAATGCAAGAGTTGGCATATTCAAGTAGGGTTTTGTTGTGGTTTACCTTGTCACACTTACATTCTCTTGATTTTTCAAAGTTTATTTTGAATTTCTTTCATTGAAATGCAAGAGTTGGAATATTTCAGTAGTGTTTTGTTGTGGTTTACCTTGTCACACTTACATTCTCTTGATTTTTAAAAGTTCATTTTGAATTTCTTTCGTTGAAAATGCAAGAGTTGGAATATTTCAGTAGTGTTTTGTCGTGGTTCACCTTGTCACAGTTACATTCTCTTGATTTTTTAAAGTTCATTTTGGATTTCTTTCGTTGAAATGCAAGAGTTGGAATATTTCAATAGTGTTTTGTTGTGCTTTACCTTGTCATAGTTAGATTCTCATGATTTTTCAAAGTTCATTTTGGATTTCTTTCATTGAAATGCAAGAGTTGGAATATTTCAGTAGTGTTTTGTTGTGGTATACCTTGTCACACTTACATTCTCTTGATTTTTCAAAATTCATTTTGGATTTCTTTCGTTGAAATGCAAGAGTTGGAATATTTCAGTAGTGTTCTGTCATGGTTTACCTTGTCACACTTACCTTCTCTTGATTTTTCAAAGTTCATTTTGGATTTCTTTCGTTAAAATGCAAGAGTTGGAATATTTCATTAGTTTTTTGTCGTGGTTTACCTTATCACAATTACATTCTCTTGGTTTTTCAAAGTTCATTTTGTATTTCTTTCATTGAAATGCAAGAGTTGGAATATTTCAGTAGTGTTTTGTCTTGGTTTACCTTGCCACAATTACATTCTCTTGATTTTTCAAAGTTCATTTGGGATTTTTCTCATTGAAATGCAAGAGTTGGAATATTTCAGTAGTGCTTTGTTATGGTTTACATTATCACAGTTACATTCTCTTGATTTTTCAAAGTTAATTTTTGGATTTCTTTCATTGAAATGCAAGAGTTGGAATATTTCAGTAGTGTTTTGTCGTGGTTTACCTTGTCACACTTACATTCTCTAGATTTTTCAAAAGTCTTTTTGGATTTCTTTCGTTGAAATGCAAGAGTTAGAATATTTCAGTAGTGTTTTGTCGTGGTTTACCATTTCACAATTACATTCTCTTGATTTTTTAAAGTTCATTTTGAATTTCTTTTGTTGAAATGCAAGAGTTGAAATATTTCAGTAGTGTTTTGTCGTAGTTTACCATGTCACAATTACATTCTATTGATTTTTTAAAGTTCATTTTGGATTTCTTTCATTGAAATGCAAGAGTTGGAATATATCAGTAGTGTTTTGTCATGGTTTACCTTGTCACAGATACAGTCTCTTGATTTTTCAAAAGTCTTTTTGGATTTCTTTCGTTGAAATGCTAGAGTTAGAATATTTCAGTAGTGTTTTGTCGTTGTTTACAATTTCACAATTACAATCTATTGATTTTTTAAAGTTCATTTTGGATTTATTTCATTGAAATGCAAGAGTTGGAATCTTTCAGTAGTGTTTTGTCATGGTTTACCTTGTCACAGCTACATTCTCTTTATTTTTCAAAAGTCTTTTTGGATTTCTTTCGGTGAAATGCAAGAGTTAGAATATTTCAGTAGTGTTTTTTCGTGGTTAACCTTGTCACACTTACATTCTCTTGATTTTTCAAAGTTCATTTTGGATTTCTTTCGTTAAAATGCAAGAGTTGGAATATTTCAGTAGTGTTTTGTCGTGTTTTACCTTGTCACAATAACATTCTCTTGAAATTTCAAAGTTAATTTTGGATTTCATTCATTGAAATGCAAGAGTTGGAATATTTCAGTAGTGTTATGTCATGGTTTACCTTTTCACACATTCATTCTCCTTATTTTTTCAAGTTCAGTAGTGTTTTGTCGTGGTTTACCTTGTCACAGTTACATTCTCTTGATTTTTTAAAGTTCATTTTGGATTTCTTTCGTTGAAATGCAAGAGTTTGAATATTTCAATAGTGTTTTGTTGTGCTTCACACATTGTCTTGATTTTTCAAAGATCATTTTGGATTTTTTTCGTTGAAATGCAAGAGTTGGAATATTTCAATAGTGTTTTGTCGTGGTTTACCTTATCACACTTACATTCTCTTGATTTTTCAAAGATCATTTTGGATTTCTTTCGTTGAAATGCAAGACTTTGGAATATTTCCGTAGTATTTTGTTGTAGTTTACCTTGTCACGGTTACATTCTCTTGATTTTTCATAGTTCATTTTGAATTTCATTCATTGAAATGCAAGAGTTGGAATATTTCAGTAGTGTTTTGTCATAGTTTACCTTGTCACACTTACAATCCCTTGATTTTTCAAAGTTAATTTTGAATTGTATTTATTGAAATGCAAGGGTTTGAATATTTTAGTAGAGTTGTGACGTTGTCTAACATATCATGCTTACATTCCATCAATTTTTCAAAGTTTATTTTGAATTTCTTTCAGTGATATGAAAGAGTTGGAATATTTCAGTAGTGTTTGGTTTTGGTTTACATTGTCACACTTACATTTTCTTGATTTTTCAAAGTTCATTTTGAATTTCTTTCTTTGAAAATGCAAGAGTTGGAATATTTCAGTAGTGTTTTGTCGTGGTTAACCTTGTCACAGTTACATTCTCTTGATTTTTTAAATTTCATTTTGGATTTCTTTCGTTGAAATGCAAGAGTTGGAATATTTCAATAGTGTTTTGTTGTGCTTTACCTTGTCAGAGTTAGATTCTCATGATTTTTCAAAGTTCATTTTGGATTTCTTTCATTGAAATGCAAGAGTTGGAATATTTCAGTAGTGTTTTGTTGTGGTATACCTTGTCACACTTACATTCTCTTGATTTTTCAAAATTCATTTTGGATTTCTTTCGTTGAAATGCAAGAGTTGGAATATTTCAGTAGTGTTCTGTCATGGTTTACCTTGTCACACTTACCTTCTCTTGATTTTTCAAAGTTCATTTTGGATTTCTTTCGTTAAAATGCAAGAGTTGGAATATTTCATTAGTTTTTTGTCGTGGTTTACCTTATCACAATTACATTCTCTTGGTTTTTCAAAGTTCATTTTGTATTTCTTTCATTGAAATGCAAGAGTTGGAATATTTCAGTAGTGTTTTGTCTTGGTTTACCTTGCCACAATTACATTCTCTTGATTTTTCAAAGTTCATTTGGGATTTTTCTCATTGAAATGCAAGAGTTGGAATATTTCAGTCACAATAACATTCTCTTGAAATTTCAAAGTTCATTTTGGATTTCATTCATTGAAATGCAAGAGTTGGAATATTTCAGTAGTGTTATGTCATGGTTTACCTTTTCACACATTCATTCTCCTTATTTTTTCAAGTTCATTAGTGTTTTGTAGTGGTTTACCTTGTCAAAGTTACATTCTCTTGATTTTTTAAAGTTCATTTTGGATTTCTTTCGTTGAAATGCAAGAGTTGGAATATTTCAATAGTGTTTTGTTGTGCTTCACACATTGTCTTGATTTTTAAAAGATCATTTTGGATTTTTTTAGTTGAAATGAAAGAGTTGGAATATTTCAATAGTGTTTTGTCGTGGTTTACCTTATCACACTTACATTCTCTTGATTTTTCAAAGATCATTTTGGATTTCTTTCGTTGAAATGCAAGACTTTGGAATATTTCCGTAGTATTTTGTTGTAGTTTACCTTGTCACGGTTACATTCTCTTGATTTTTCAAAGTTCATTTTGAATTTCATTCATTGAAATGCAAGAGTTGGAATATTTCAGTAGTGTTTTGTCGTGGTTTACCTTGTCACAGTTACATTCTCTTGTTTTTCAAAGTTCATTTTGAATTTCATTCATTGAAATGCAAGAGTTGGAATATTTCAGTAGTGTTTTGTTGTGGTTTACCTTGTCACACTTACATTCTCTTGATTTTTCAAAGTTCATTTTGAATTTCATTCATTGAAATGCAAGAGTTGGAATATTTCAGTAGTGTTTTGATGTGGTTTACCTAGTGTTTTGTCGTGGTTTACCTTGTCACAGTTACATTCTCTTGGTTTTCAAAGTTCATTTTGAATTTCATTCATTGAAATGCAAGAGTTGGAATATTTCAGTAGTGTTTTGTTGTGGTTTACCTTGTCACACTTACATTCTCTTGATGTTTCAAAGTTTATTTTGAATTTCTTTCATTGAAATGCAAGAGTTGGAATATTTCAGTAGTGTTTTGATGTGGTTTACCTTGTCACACTTACATTCTCATGATTTTTCAAAGTTCATTTTGAATTTCTTTCGTTGAAAATGCAAGAGTTGGAATATTTCAGTAGTGTTTTGTCGTGGTTCACCTTGTCACAGTTACATTCTCTTGATTTTTTAAAGTTCATTTTGGATTTCTTTCGTTGAAATGCAAGAGTTGGAATATTTCAATAGTGTTTTGTTGTGCTTTACCTTGTCATAGTTAGATTCTCATGGTTTTTCAAAGTTCATTTTGGATTTCTTTCATTGAAATGGAAGAGTTGGAATATTTCAGTAGTGTTTTGTTGTGGTTTACCTTGTCACACTTACATTCTCTTGATTTTTCAAAGTTCATTTTGGATTTCTTTCGTTGAAATGCAAGAGTTGGAATATTTCAGTAGTGTTTTGTCGTGGTTTACCTTATAACACTTACCTTCTCTTGATTTTTCAAAGTTCATTTTGGATTTCTTTCGTTTAAATGCAAGAGTTGGAATATTTCATTAGTTTTTTGTCGTGGTTTACATTTTCACAATTACATTCTCTTGTTTTTTCAAAGTTCATTTTGTATTTCTTTCATTGAAATGCAAGAGTTGGAATATTTCAGTAGTGTTTTGTCGTGGTTTACCTTGTCACAATTACATTCTCTTGATTTTTCAAAGTTCATTTGGGATTTTTCTCATTGAAATGTAAGAGTTGGAATATTTCAGTAGTGTTTTGTTATGGTTTACATTGTCACAGTTACATTCTCTTGATTTTTCAAAGTTAATTTTTGGATTTCTTTCATTGAAATGCAAGAGTTGGAATATTTCAGTAGTGTTTTGTCGTGGTTTACCTTGTCACACTTACATTTTCTAGATTTTTCAAAGTTCATTTTGAATTTCTTTTGTTGAAATGCAAGAGTTGAAATATTTCAGTAGTGTTTCGTCGTGGTTTACCTTGTCGCAATTACATTCTCTTGATTTTTTGAAGTTCATTTTGGATTTCATTCATTGAAATGCAAGAGTTGGAATATTTCAGTAGTGTTTTGTCATGGTTTATCTTGTCAAAGTTACATTCTCTGGATTTTTCAAAAGTCTTTTTGGATTTCTTTCGTTGAAATGCAAGAGTTAGAATATTTCAGTAGTGTTTTGTCGTGGTTTATCATGTCACAATTACATTCTCTTGATTTTTTAAAGTTCATTTTTGATTTCTTTCATTGATATGCAAGAGTTGGAATATTTCAGTAGTGTTTTGTCATGGTTTACCTTGTCACAGTTACATTCTCTTGATTTTTCAAAAGTTTTTTTGGATTTCTTTCGTTGAAATGCAAGAGTTAGAATATTTCAGTAGTGTTTTGTTGTTGTTTACCTTGTCACACTTACATTCTCTTGATTTTTCAAAGATCATTTTGGATTTCTTTCGTTGAAATGCAAGAGTTGGAATATCTCAATAGTGTTTTGTTGTGGTTTACCTTTTCACGATCACATTTTCTTGATTTTTCAAAGATCATTTTGGATTTCTTTCGTTTGAAATGCAAGAGTTGGAATATTTCAATAGTGTTTTGCGTGGTTTACCTTTTCACACTTACATTCTCTTGATTTTTCCAAGTTCATTTTGAATTTCTTTCTTTGAAATGCAAGAGTTGGAATATTTCAGTAGTTTTTTGTCGTGGTTTACCTTGTCATAATTACATTCTCTTGATTTTTCAAAGTTCATTTTGGATTTCTTTCATTGAAATGCAAGAGTTGGAATATTTCAGTAGTGTTTTATCATGGTTTACCTTGTAAAACATACATTCTCCTTCAGTTTGGACTTCTTTCGTTGAAATGCAAGAGTTGGAATATTTCAGTAGTGTTTTGTTGTGCTTTACCTTGTCACAGTTACATTCTCTTGATTTTTCAAAGTTCATTTTGGATTTCTTTCATTAAAATGCAAGAGTTGGAATATTTCTGTAGTGTTTTGTTGTGGTTTACGTTTTCACGCTTACATTCTCTTGATTTTTCGAAATTCATTTTGGATTTCTTTCCTTGAAATGCAAGAGTTGGAATGTTTCAGTAGTGTTTTGTCGTGGTTTACCTTGTCACACTTGCATTCTCTTGATTTTTCAAAGTTCATTTTGGATTTCTTTCGTTAAAATGCAAGAGTTGGAATATTTCAGTAGCGTTTGGTCGTGGTTTACCTTGTCACAATTACATTCTCTTGATTTTTCTAAGTTCATTTTGGATTTCTTTCATTGAAATGCAAGAGTTGGAATATTTCAGTAGTGTTTTGTCGTGGTTAACATTGTCACACTTACATTCTCTTGATTTTTCAAAGTTCATTTTGGATTTCTTTAGTTGAAATGCAAGAGTTGGAATATTTCAGGAGTGTTTTGTCGTGTTTTACCTTGTCACAATTACATTCTCTTGATTTTTCAAAGTTCATTTTGGATTTCTTTCTTTTAAATGCAAGAGTTGGAATATTTCAGTAGTGTTATTTCATGGTTTACCTTTTCACACGTTCATTCTCGTTATTTTTTCAAGTTTAGTAGTGTTTTGTCGTGGTTTGCCTTGTCACAGTTACATTCTCTTGATTTTTCAAAGTTCATTTTGGATTTCTTTCTTTGAAATGCAAGAGTAGGAATATTTCAGTAGCGTTAGGTCGTGGTTTACCTTGTCACAGTTACATTCTCTTGATTTTTTTAAGTTCATTTTGGATTTTTTTCGTTGAAATGCAAGAGTTGGAATATTTCAATAGTGTTTTGTCGTGGTTTACCTTATCAAACTTACATTCTCTTGATTTTTCAAAGATCATTTTGGATTTCTTTCGTTGAAATGCAAGACTTTGAAATATTTCCGTAGTATTTTGTTGTGGTTTACCTTGTCACGGTTACATTCTCTTGATTTTTCAAAGTTCATTTTGAATTTCTTTCATTGAAATGCAAGAGTTGGAATATTTCAGTAGTGTTTTGTCGTGGTTTACTTTGTCACAATTACATTCTCTTTATTTTTCAAAGTTCATTTTGGATTTTTTTCGTTGAAATGCAAGAGTTGGAATATTTCAGTAGTGTTTTGTCGTGGTTTACCTTGTCACAGTTACATTCTCTTGATTTTTTAAAGTTCATTTTGGATTTCTTTCATTGAAATGCAAGAGTTGGAATATTTCAGTAGTGTTTTGTCGTGGTTTATCATGTCACAATTACATTCTCTTGATTTTTTAAAGTTCATTTTGGATTTCTTTCATTGATATGCAAGAGTTGGAATATTTCAGTAGTGTTTTGTCGTGGTTTACCTTGTCACAGTTACATTCTCTTGATTTTTCAAAAGTCTTTTTGGATTTCTTTC
>NW_028300165.1:0-5000 GCF_049724085.1 Artemia sp. Qi Xiang Cuo
TAGATAGGTAGGTAAAAATGCTTACATTTGCATAATCCGTCTGGGCTTGGGTGCCTGAAGCACCATGTAGTGCATGTTGGAGGGTAGAGGGATCGGTGGCGTTACATTCTAGTACAAATTGGGCTATGGAATAGACAGGCCGCGCTAGTCTTGAATAGTAGAGATATAGGTTGGCGGGGTTAGTGTATTTGGGGGGCGTTGGCCAGTGACCGTTCTTTACCACGGTTGACTATACTGGGAGTAAATCGATGGCCATCGCTTTCTTAGCGGGTGGCGACTACAGATATTCTTGACCATTTACCTGAAAAAGAAGAGGAAAAAGTTGGTATTAATTTAATGTGCCCCTTTTCACAGAAAGACAATTATTAAACATAAATATATATATATATATATATATATATATATTGCGAAAACACACAAAAGTTAGAAAAAATACAAAATATTCCTTTATTACCTCTGCAATACGGGTAAAATTTAATAATTCATACACATTTCAACTAGCTAATGGTGAGTGTTTTAAAAATGAGTCATTCTGTTGCGAAAACACATAAAAGTTAGAAAAAATACAAAATATTCCTTTATTACCTCTGCAAAACGGCTAAAAATGAAGAATTCATACACATTTTCAACTAGCTAAGGGTAAGTGTTTTAAATATGAGCCATTCTGTTGCGAAAACACGAAAAAGGTAGAAAAAATACAAAATATTCCTTTATTACCTCTGCAAAACGGCTAAATATGAAGAATTCATTGCAAAACTTCTAAAAATGAAGAATTCATAAACATTTTAAAATAGCTAATGGTAAGTTTATTAAATATGATAAATTATATCTAGAAAACACAAACAATTTATAAAAAATGCTTAAGGTTCTTTTATTAAGCAGGCAATATATCCAAAAATGAAGATATAATTTTCATTTTCGTCATGATTAGGTTGTGTGTTATAAATCCGATTAATACTGTTGCAAAAACACGTACAATTATGAAGAAATGCAAAAAGACCCCTCAGTTACGCATATGCCTAAGAACATTGGGAAAGGCAATTTCAGTATATTTTGTATATCACACCAGAGGACACTTTTCGAGTGAAAGTAAAGAGCTACCAGACTAACCCAAAGATATGATGAAATAATAACGAATAATTGTTCAAACTTAAATTGTTCACTCTGTATTACGGGGATAGTTTATTTTCGAAACATTATATCTACCAGAGGTCCAATACATAAGTTAAACTAAGAGGTTTCAATTTTAGGAAAAAATTACATTTTGACAACATTTGACAATTTACCAAATTTAAAGGTTTGTTTAGTTTCAAAATGTTTTATGTCACTCATCTTCTTTTAATCATTCACAAACAATACTAAAGAAAACCACTCCCCGCGGTATATTGATTTTAAATTATTAAGAAGACTCTTATTTCATTGAAATATACATTTTAAATTTTTAATTTTCATGCTTTTGATATGTATCTTGTCCTTTTGTTGTAAATTGAAGATGAAGGCTTATCACAAAATCAATGTTTCAAGTTTTTTCATAATCAATAGATATGAATTAGAACCAGGGGAACATAATTTCATCATATTTTGCTTATTTTTATTGGAAAACACACTGAAAAGACATATTATTGAACTCACATCAAACATTGCCGGGCTTGCATTTGAAGAACCTTCCATTATTTTCTATCTTCCCACAAGAGGACACTTTTCGAGTAAAAGTAAAGAGCTACCAGACTAAACGAAAGATATGATGAAATAATAACGAATAATTGTTCAAACTTCAATTGTTCACTCTGTATTACGGGGATAGTTTATTTTCGAACCATTATATCTACCAAAGGTTCAATACCTGAGTTAAACTAAGAGGTTTCAATTTTATGAAAAAATTACATTTTGACAGCATTTGACAATTTACCAAATTTAAAGTTTTGTTTAGTTTCAAAATGTTTTCTGTCACTTATCTTCTTTTAATCATTCACAAACAATACAAAAGAAAACCACTTCAAACGCTTAATTGATTTTAAATTATTAAACAGGCTATTATTTCATTGAAATATATACTTTACATTTTTAATTTACATGCTGTTGATATGTATCTTGTTCTCTTTATGTAAATTGCAGCTGAAGGCTTATTGCAAAATCAATGTTTCAAGTTTTTTCATAATTAAAGGATATAAATTAGAACCAGGGGAACCTAATTTCATCATATTTTACTGATTTTTGTTGGAAAACACACTGAAAAGACTTATTATTGAACTCACATCAAACATTGCCTGGATTGCATTTGAAGAACCTCCCGTTATTTTCTATCTTGACCTCTATTTCAGCATATACTGACTTTTAAAGCTTTTAAATTTACTAACCAAACGGTTATTTATTTACGAAATTGTGCAAACTGTTGATTTAGAACCATAATTACCTTTCTATAAATAAATTAACACTCACTGTAGTTGCTACTTTTCACTCGCGGAGAATGGTTTCAAAACAATACTTCTTACATTGCATAGACTATTTGTGTCAAACGAGACATCTTCAATGCAGATTAATTAATTGTTACGTTCGATTTTGTTTTGGACATAGGAGAACATGAATGGGAAGTGAGAATTTCTGTAAAACTATCAAAGATTGATTAGGTGTATGGTGACTAGCTTATCCTACGTATGAGAAAGAAAAGTTCTTAGCTGTGGAGCTCCCCCACCGCCTCAACAATTGCTATTAAAAACACGTGAATTATTTTAGAGACAGACAAACTGTTAGGTGTCTGGGTATGCTCTATAAGAGGTGAGTAGTGGCGTGTAATTAAGGATCGACTCGATTCACCTACGTACGAGAAAAGTTCTTAGGTGTGGAGCTCCCCCACCGCCTCAACCATCGCTCTTGAAATCCCTTGAATTAGGTTAGAGACAGACAAAATGTTTGGTGTCTGGTTAGGTTAGGTTAGATTCTGTTAGGTTAATTAGAGGCCGCCTCTTTTGTTCAGGTTTATTATTTTTTTTGGGGGGGGGGCTAACCCCCCCCTCAACAAAAAGAAAGGTGTTTGGTTAGATTATGTTAGGTTAGGTTAATTTAGGTTAGACTAGCTTAGCCTACGGACGGCCTCCCCCCCCCCCGGGGGCCACTGGAATCTACCGCCTACAAATGATGGGCCTCCACCAACAAAGGTGATTTGACAGAACAATTATAGGTGACCCCCCCCACACCCGGGGCCCCGGGAACGACCGATGGACATGTGTGGGACCCTCACCACCAAGGTCAGTTGAGTTGGTGGTATGTGAGGTTACCAATATTTATAGTCGACCTGACATCAGTGTCAGGTATGCGGCACTTAAATATATGTAATTTTCCCTAGAACTGATAGGTAAATTAACCTAATCTATACTATACAGAAATGGGTAGGGTGGGTTCTACACGGGGCAGGCGTGCTATCCCGTGGCCCCAGGGTTGGGGGGGGGGGTCCCACCCGGGGTAGGCTTTCCGGCCCCGGGGTCCCCGGGGGGGTGGGGGGCCGTACATAGGCTAAGCTATTCTAACTTCAATTAACCTAACATAATCTAACCTAACCTAACCCAACCCATAATATTTTGATGAGGGGGGCGGGGGCCCCCCCCCAAAAATAAAAAACCTTAACAAAAGATGCTGTCGTTAATTAACCTAACCTAACATAATCTAACCTAACCTAACCATACACCTAACTTTTTGTCTGTCTCTAACCTAATTCAAGGGATTTCAAGAGCGATGGTTGAGGCGGTGGGGAGCACGCTAAGAACTTTCTTTCTCGTACGTATGCTAAGCTAGTCGTCCCTAAATTAACCTAACCTAACAAAATCTAATCTACCCTAACCATACACCTAACTTTTTGTCTGTCTCTAACCTAATTCACGTGATTTCAAGAGCGATGGTTGAGGTGGTGGGGGAGCTCCACACCTAAGAATTTTCCTTTCTCGTACGTAGGCTAAGATAGTAACCATATACCTAATCAATCTTTGATAGTTTTACAGAAATTCTCACTTCCCATTGATGTTCTCCTATGTCCAAAACAAAATCGAACGTAACAATTAATTAATCTGCATTGAAGATGTCTCGTTTGGCACAAATAGTCTATGCAATGTAAGAAGTATTGTTTTGAAACCATTCTCCACGAGTGAAGTGGCAATTCTAGTGAGTGTTAATTGATATATAGAAAGGTAATTATTGTTCTAAATCAACAGTTTGCACAATTTCGTAAATAAATAATCGCTAGGTAAGTAAATTTAAGAGCTTTGAAAATCTTTAAAAGTCAGTATATGCTATGATAGAAGACAAGATAGAAAATAATGAAAAGTTCTTCAAAGGCAAGCCTGTCAATGTTTGATGTGAGTCCAATAATATTTCTTTTCAGTGTGTTTTCCAATAAAAATAAGCAAAATATGATGAAATTATGTTCCCCTGGTTCTAATTCGTATCTTTTAATTATGAAAAAACTTGAAACATTGATTTTGCGATAAGCCTTCAGCTGCAATTTACACCAAAAGGACAAGATACTAATCAAAAGCATGAAAATTAAAAATGTAAAATGTATATTTCAATGAAATAATAGCCTTCTTAATAATTTAAAATCAATTAACCGTGGGAAGTGGTTTTCTTTAGTATTTCTTGTGAATGATTAAAAGAAGATGGGTGGCAGATATCACTTTGAAACTAAACAAAACTTTAAATTTTGTAAATTGTCAAATGTTGTCAAAATGTAATTTTTTCCTGAAATTGAAGCCTCTTAGTTTAACTCAGGTATTGAACCTTTGGTAGATATAATGGTTCGAAAATAAACTATCCCCGTAATACAGAGTGAACAATTTAAGTTTGAACAATTATTCGTTATTATTTCATCATATCTTTGGTTTAGTCTGGTAGCTCTTTACTTTTACTCGAAAATTGTCCTCTTGTTGGAAATGCAAAATACGCTGAAATTACGTTTCCCATGGTTCTAATTCATATCCTTCAATTGAGGTCAATAGTATGTCTTTTCAGTG
>NW_028300166.1:0-2000 GCF_049724085.1 Artemia sp. Qi Xiang Cuo
CCCCATTCTGCTTTCAAAACAGATGCTCTAGTGAGCTAAGGGACCACATTAGATGATTTTGTCGTTTACATTGATCATAACAGGAGCAAATAGAAAATAGGAGAAATAGAGACATGTGAGGATTTGACCTAAGATAATATAAGGCTCCTCTACAGGTCACGCTCCGATTCAGGAAAGGAGTAAAAAGACTGAAACCCACGATCAAAATAGGGGTTGAGCTACAGAATAAAATTCAAGGCCTTGGAACTTGGGCTTCAACGTAAAGGGTAGAGAAATGAGAATAAGAATAGGAGAGACGAGTGCAATTACCCTGCCTAATTTTTTTGGAATGGACTGGAGGATAGCATACGTAAATAGGAAATATCACTCCGGTTGAATGTGGGCTGGAGTAACTAACGGGTTGGCGGGAATAAAATTATCTGGGTCCCCAAGCAGATAGGGATTAGTTAGGGAAAGCGCGACTAGGAGAAATACAAGAATTATAAAGCCCACGGTATCCTTAATAGTGAAGTAGGGGTGAAAAGGGAGCTTGTCGACATTGGCGTTAATCCCTAAAGGATTATTAGAGCCTTTTTGGTGAAGAAATAAAAGGTGAATTATAGTTAAGCCGGCAAATGACAATTTACTTAAAAAATGACAGGTGACGCCTCTGGTGAGATGGGGATGGGAGCAGGATCACCCCCCCCAGAGTACGTTCAATAACAAAGTAAAGCGTGATTGGAAAGTATCCCCTAGCTTTTGACGGTACGTCTCCAATATCAAGGATCTTTGTAAACCTGCACTGACCTCTACCAAACAGGAGTCGGCCCTTACTAGAAATAATATTGCGAGCACAGTTCTTCATGTTTCAAAGTAGTGGAATGACCCATAATATATTCCTCGACCAATATGAAAATAAATGCAAATAAAGAAAAAAGAGGCACCATTGGCGTGAATGGTTCAAAGAAGCCAACCATAATTAACGTCCTGATAAATGTGGGCTACTCTAGAGAACGCTAGATCAACTCTTGCAGTCTTGCAGTGTAATGTATAGCTAGAAAAAGGCCAGTGACGATTTGAATGATTTGACAGAGTCCCAGTAGGGACCCAAACTTTCATCAAATAGAGATATTGGCCGGGACAGGCAAGTCTACCAGAGCAGAATTAACAATTTTCAGGGTAGGTTGTGTCTTACGTAAAGATAACATTTTAGTACCCAAGCCCCAACGGGTTTAAATCATGGATCGGAGGGGCTTTTTATTAATATTTAAAAAATCGATAACCAGCAAGAGAGCTAAAAATAAATAAACTACTACGAACGAATAGGTGAGGAGAGCGAGATTTCCGATACTAAAGTTGATCACTATGTAGTCGGTGGGGCGCTGGTACCCTAGTGAAGTGCTTACCAATATCTCAGTTCTAGTCAGGACTAATAGAAAAATGATAGCTGTAGGTAGGGTTCAGAGGAAAGAGGTCAATCTAACAGTAAATTTTTCATTAGCACTCAGGGAGGAGACGTAAATAAATATTACTAGGATTCTTTCTAAGAAAATTAAAAAAAGAATTAAAGAAATTCATAGAGAAACATCTTTTAAAGAGATGCAAACTAGAAGATTTTGGACGAAGAGGGATATAATAAAGGCGAGTGGGTGGTTGAGTAGGAGCATCAGTATAGAGACAATAACGACAAATCTTAGCACATCAAAAGGTAGTTTAACAAAAATATTAACTTTGGAAGTTAAAGATGTTCATTACTCTTTTGGAGACTGAGAGATTTCTCTAAATTTGGTTTACGAGACCAACATTATTTTTTAATTACACAGTCAATTTTAATAATTTATCTATCTCTTTTCCTAGGATTACTAATCTTTCTTCAAGAAGTAAACACCTCTTAGTGACTCTACTTAGACTGGAATTCCGGATACGTCTATGATTAAGACTTCTCATGTATTCAAATCACATGAGAATAATAAACGCATTTACTATCCTTAGAATTACAGTATGTGAGGGAGCTTTAGGGC
>NW_028300167.1:0-5000 GCF_049724085.1 Artemia sp. Qi Xiang Cuo
ACACACACACACACACACACACACACACACACACACACACATACACACACACACACATACACACACACACACACACACACACACATACACACACACACACACACACACACACACACACACACACACACACACACACACACACACACACACACACACACACACACACACACACACACACACACACACACACACACACACACACACACACACACACACACACACACACACACACACACACACACACACACACACACACACACACACACACACACACACACACACACACACACACACACACACACACACACACACACACACACACACACACACACACAACACACACACACAAAAAAAAACTTACACACACACACAAACACACACAAACTTACAAACACACACAAACACTTACACACACACACAAAAGCTAAGACACACAAAAACTTACACACACACACAACAACTTACACCCACATGCAAAAACTTACAAGAACACAAAAAATTACAAGAACACAAAAACTTACACACAAACACACAAAAAACTTACACACACTCACAAAAAATTACACACACACACAATCAACTACACACACACAAAAAAATACACACACACACACACACACACAAAACTTATATATGTACATTATAAAAAACATAAACATAAAAACATACACACACACACACACACGAACAATTAAACCCAAACAATTAAAAACCAACACACAAAAAAGCTTAGACGCACAAAAACATACACACACACACACACACAAAAACAAACACCCACACCCAAAAATTGACACCCACACGCAAAAAATTACATGCACACAAAAACTTACATGTACACAAAAACTTACACACACACTAAAACTCACACACACTCACAAAAACTTACACACACACACAAAAAATTACACACACACACTAAAACTCACACACACACACACACACACACACAAACACACAAAAAACTTACACATGCACACGAAAACTTACGTGCACAAAAAAACTTACATGCACACAAAAACTTACACACACTCTCAAAATATTACACGCACACAAACAAACTTACACACACACTCGAAAACTTAAACACACACACGAACACTTACACACACACACACAATATAACTAACACACACACATTAAAACTTACACACACACTCCAAAACTTACACACACACAAACACAAACACACACACACACACAAAAAAACTAACACAAGCACACGAAAACTTACATGCAAACAAAAACTTAAATGCACACACAAACTTAAACACACAAACACACACAAACACAAAAAAAACTCACACACACACACACACACACACTAACACTAACACACACACCCAAACACTTACACACACACACACACTTACACACACACACACACAAAAACTAAAACAAGCACACGAAAACTAACACTCACACAAAAACTAACACACACACACACACACAAAACACACACACACACACACACACACACACAAAAACATAAAAAAGAAAACAAAAAAAAAAAAGACCAAACAAAAAAACATGAACAAACAAAATTACACACACACACACACACACACACACACACAAAACTTACACACACACACGCCAAAACTCACACACACACAAAAACTTACACAACACACACACACACACACACACACACACACACACACACACACACACACACACACAAAACTTACACATGCACACGAAAACTTACACACACAAAACATACACACACACACACACACACACACACACACACACACACACACACACACACACACACACACACACACACACACACACACACACACACACACACACACACACACAAAAACTTACACATGAACACAACAAAAACTCACACACACACTCACAAAAACTTACAAACACACACACACACACACACACACAAAACTTACACACACACACACGAAAACATACACACACACGCCAAAACTTACACACACAAAAACTTACACACACACACACAAACAAAAACAAACACACACAAAAAACTTACACACACACACAATTACACACAAACTTACAAACACACACAAAAACTAACACCCACACACAAAAGATAACACACACAAAAACTAACACACACACACAAAAACTTACACACACATGCAAAAACTAACATGCACACAAAAACTTACATGCACACAAAAACTTACACACACACAAAACTTACACACACGCACAAAAACTTACACACACACACAAAAACTTACACACACACAAAAACTTACACACACACACACACAAAACTTACACATGCACACGAAAACTTACATGCACACAAAAACTTACACACACACACACACACACACAAAAACTTACACACATACACGACAAAACTTACACACACAAAAGCTTAGACACACAAAACTTACACACACACACACACAAACTTACACACACACGCAAAAACTTACATGCACACAAAAAATTACATGCACACAAAAACTTACAAACACAAAAAAATGCACACACTCACAAAAACTTACACACACACACACAAAAACATAAACACACACACACGAAAACATACGCACACACACTAAAACTTACACACACACACCCCAAAACTTACCCACACAAAAACTTACACACTTACCATATCACAGTTACATTGTCTTAATTTTTCAAATTTCATTTTGAATTTCTGTCGTGAAATGCAAGAGCTGGAATATTTCAGTAGTGACTTGTTGTGCTTTACCTTCTCACAGTTACATTCTCTTGATTTTTCGAAGTTCATTTTGAATTTCTGTCATGAAATGCAAGAGTTGGAAAATTGGGGTCTTAGTCCACCAGCCCGAATGGTGGAAATCCACTAGCTCAGTATTGGGGTCCCAGTCCACCAGCCTGAACGGTGGAAATTCACTAGCTCAGAATTAGGGTCTTAGTCCACCAGCCTGAATGGTGGAAATCCACTGAGTCAATCTTGGGGTCTCAGTCCACCAGTCTGAATCTTGGACTTTAACTGTTTAAGTTAGGTTAGGGTAAGTTATCATGAGCTCTCATGATAAGTTAACCTAACCTTTTCCGGCGAGTATGGTTAGGTTAGGCTAGATTAAGTTAGGTTAGGTTAAGTTAGGTTAGGTTAGCCCATGTACGCTTCACTTAGGTTAGCTTAGGCTAGGTGAGAGACAGGCAAAAAGTTAGGTGTATGATTAGGTTAGGTTAGGTTAGATTAAATTAGGTTAGGTTAAGTTAGGTTAGGCTAGGTTAGCCTACGTACGCGCGCGTACGTAGGCTAACCTAGCCTAACCTAACTTAACCTAACCTAATTTAATCAACCTAACCTAACCTAATCATACACCTAACTTTTTGCCTGTCTCTCACCTAACCTATGCTAACCTAAGTGAAGCGTACATGGGCTAACCTAACCTAACTTAACCTAACCTAACTTAATCTAGCCTAACCTAACCATACTCGCCGGAAAATGTTAGGTTAACTTATCTTGAGCGCTAATGATAAGTTAACCTTACCTAACTTAAACAGTGAATTTACACCATTCAGACTGGTAGACTGAGACCCCAATATTGAGCCAGTGGATTTCCACAATTCAGGCTGGTGGACTAAGACCCCAATTCTGAGAGAGTGAATTTCCACCATTCAGTTTGGTGAAATGGGACACCAATACTGAGATAGTGGATTTCCACCAGTTTGGCTGGTGGACTAAGACCACAATTTTCCAACTCTTGCATTTCATGACAGAAATTCAAAATGAACTTCGAAAAATCAAGAAAATGTAACTGTGAGAAGGTAAAGCACAATAATTCACTACTGAAATATTCCAACTCTTGCATTTCACGACAGAAATTCAAAATGAAATTTGAAAAATTAAGACAATGTAACTGTGATATGGTAAGTGTGTAAGTTTTTGTGTGGGTAACTTTTGGCGTGTGTGTGTGTAAGTTTTCGTGTGTGTGCGTTAGTTTTTGTGTGTGTTTGTGTATGTTTTTGTGTGTGTGTGTGTAAGTTTTTGTGAGTGTGTGTAAGTTTTTGTGTGTGTAAGTTTTTGTGTGCATGTAAGTTTTTGTGTTCATGTAAGTTTTTGTGTGTAGGTGTTATTTTTTGTGTGTGTGTGTGTAAGTTTTTGTGTGTCTTAGATTTTGTGTGTGTAAGTTTTGACGTGTATTTGTGTAAGTTTTCGTGTGTGTGTGTGTGTAAGTTTTTGTGTGAATGTGAGTTTTCGTGTGAATGTGTAAGTGTGTGTGTGTGTGTTAGATTGTTTGGGTGTGTGTATGTGTTTCTGTATGTGTGTAAGTTTTTGTGCGTGTGTGTAAGTTTTTGTGTGTGTGTGTAAGTTTTTGTGTGCATGTATGTTTTTGTGTTCATGTAAGTTTTTGCATGTGGGTGTAAGTTTTTGTGTGTGTGTGTAAGTTTTTGTGTGTCTAGCTTTTGTGTGTGGGTGTAAGTTTTTGTGTGTGTTTGTTAGTTTGTGTGTGTTTGTGTGTGTGTGTATGTTTTTTGCGTGTTTGTTTGTTATTTTTTTGGTGTTTTTGTGTGTGTTTTTTTGTTTTGTGTGTGTAAGTTTTGGCGTGTGTGTGTAAGTTTTCGTGTGTGTGTGTGTAAGTTTTGTGTGTGTGTGTGTGTGTGTGTTGTAAGTTTTGTGCGTGTGTGTGTGAGTTTTTGTTGAGTTGATGTGTATGTTTTTGTGTGTGTGTGTGTGTGTGTGTGTGTGTGTGTGCAAGTTTTTGTATGTGTGTAAGTTTTCGTGTGCATGTGTAATTTTTTGTGTGTGTGTGTGAGTTTTGTGTGTGTGTGTGTGTGTGTGTTAGTTTTTGTGTGAATGTAAGTTTTCGTGTGTATGTGTAAGTTTTTTTGTGTGTGTGTGTGTGTAAGTTTTTGTGTGTGTGTAAGTTTTGGCGTGTGTGTGTCAGTTTTCGTGTGTGTGTGTGTGTGTGTGTGTGTGTGTTGTGTGTGTGTGTGTGTGTGTGTGTGTAAGTTTTTGTGTGCATGTAAGTTTTTGTGTGCATGTAAGTTTTCGT
>NW_028300168.1:0-5000 GCF_049724085.1 Artemia sp. Qi Xiang Cuo
TCAAAAGTGATTGGAGGGCAACTAGTCCCCCCCTACGCCCATCATTCCCCCAAACACATCCAATCAAAATTTTAAGATAGCCATTTTTGCTCAGCATAGTTGATTTCCAGATTGAAAATATATTTTTGAGGAGGATACTCCCCCACAACCCTCAGGGCAAGGGTTTTAAGTTATGTCCCGGGGGTATATAAGGTTCTTATAGAAGATGTTGTTGTAGAAGCTTCAAAATAGCGTCATCCTATTGGAAACTATAGGTCTAGTGCCCTTCTTGATAGTCGAAAGTGATTGGAGGGCAACTAGCTCCTCCTCCCATGCCAATCATTTCCCCAAACACATCCAAACAAACTTTTGAGATAGCCATTTTGCTCAGTGTAGTTGATTTCCAGATAGAAAATATGTTTTTGAGGAGTACACTCCCCCACAACCCTCAGGGCAAGAGTTTTAAGTTATGCCTTGGGGACATATAAGGTTTTTATAGAAGGCGTCGTCGTAGGACCTTCAAAATAGGCACATTCAATTGGAAATTCAAAGGGATAGTGCCCTTTTTAATAGTCAAAAGTGTTTGGAGGGCAACTAGCCCCCCCCCCCCTACGCCCATCATTCCCCCAAACACATCCAATCAAAATTTGAGATAGCCATTTTGTTAAGCGTAGTTGATTTCCAGATAGAAAATGTATTTTTGAGGAGGACACTCCCTCACAACCCTCAGGGCAAGGGTTGTAAGTTATGCCCTAGGGGCTTATAAGGTTTTTATAGAAAGAGTTGTCGTAAAAACTTCGAAAAGGGCTCATTCGATTGGAAATTTAAACGGATAGTGCCCTTTTTAATAGTCAAAAATGATTGGAGGGCAGCTAGTCCCCCCCTACGCCCATCATTCTACCAAACATATCCAATCAAAATTTTGAGATAGCCATTTTTGTTCAGCATAGTTGATTTCCAGATTGAAAATATATTTTTGAGGAGGATACTGCCCCACAACCCTCAGGGCAAGGGTTTTAAGTTATGTCCTGGGGGTATATAAGGTTTTTTTAGAAGGTGTTGTCGTAGAAACTTCAAAAAAGCCTCATTCGATTGGAAATTCAAAGGGATAGTGCCCTTTTTAATAGTCGAAAGTGATTGGAGGGCAACTAGTCCCCCCCCACGCCCATCATTCCCCCAAACACATCCAATCAAAATTTTGAGATAGCCATTTTGTTCAGCTTAGTTGATTTTCAGATAGAAAACATGTTTTTGAGGAGGACAATTCCCCACAACCCTCAGAGCAAGGGTTTTAAGTTATGACCAGGGGGCATATAAGGTTTTTATTGAAGGCGCTGTCGTAGAAACTTAAAAAAAGGCTCGTTAGTTTAGATATTTATAGGGCTGGTGCCCTTTTTAATATTCAAAAGTGACTGGAGGGCACCAAGTCCCCCCCCCTCCGCCCAGCCTTGCCCCAAACACATCCAATCAAAATTTTGAGATAGCCATTTTTCATCAGCATAGTTGATTTCCAGATTGAAAAAATATTTTTGAGGAGGACACTCCCCAAAACCCTCAGGGCAAGGGTTTTAAGCTATGTCCTGGGGTATATAAGGTTTTCATAGAAGGTGTTGTCGTAGAAACTTCAAAAATGCCTCATTCGATTGGAAATTCAAATGGATAGTGGCCTTTTTAATAGTCGAAATTGATTGAAGGACAACTAGTCCCCCCCCACGCCAATCAGTCCCCCAAACACATCCAATCAAAATTTTGATATAGCCATTTTGTTCATCGTAGTTGATTTACAGAAAGAACATGTGTTTTTGAGGAGGACAATCCCCCACAACCCTCAGGGCAAGGGTTTTAAGTTATGCCCTGGGGGCATATAAGGTTTTTATAGAAGGTGTTGTCATAGAAACTTCAAAAAAGGCTCATTCAATTGGAAATTCACGCCCATGATTCCCCCAAACACATCCAATCAAAATTTTGAGATAGCCATTTTGTTCAGCTTAGCTCATTTTCAGATAGAAAACATGTTTTTGAGATGGACAATCCCCCACAACCCTCAGGGCAAGAGTTTTAAGTTATCCCCTGGCGGCATACAAGGTTTTTTAAAAAAGGCTTTGTCATATAAACTTCAAAAAAGGCTCATTCGATTGGAAAATTAAAGGGATAGTGCCCTTTTTAATAGTCGAAAGTTATTGGAGGGCAACTAGTCCCCCCCCCCCTACGCCCATCATTCCCCCAAACACATCCAATCAAAATTTAGAGATGGCCATTTTTCATCAGCATAGTTGATTTCCAGATTGAAAAAATATTTTTGAGGAGGACACTCCCCCAAAACCCTCAGGGCAAGGGTTTTAAGCTATGTCCTGGGGTATATAAGGTTTTCATAGAAGGTGTTGTCGTAGAAACTTCAAAAATGCCTCATTCGATTGGAAATTCAAATGAATAGTGCCCTTTTTAATAGTCGAAAGTGATTGAAGGACAACTAGTCCCCCCCCACGCCCATCATTCCCCCAAACACATCCAATCAAAAGTTTGATATAGCCAGTTTGTTCATCGTAGTTGATTTCCAGAAAGAACATGTGTTTTTGAGGAGGACAATCCCCCACAACCCTTAGGGCAAGGGTTGTAAATTATTCCCTGGGGGAATACAAGGTTTTTATAGAAAGTGTTGTCATAGAAACTTCAAAAAAGGCTCATTCGATTGGAAATTCAAAGGGATAGTGCCCTTTTAATAGTCAAAAGTGATTGGAGGGCAACTAGCCCCCCCTACGCCCATCATTCCCCCAAACACATCCAATCAAAATTTTTAGATAGCCATTTTTGTTCAGCGTAGTTGATTTCCAGATTGAAAATATATTTTTGAGGAGGATACTCCCCCACAACCCTCCGGTCAAGGGTTTTAAGTTATGTCCTGGGGGTATATAAGGTTTTTATAGAAGGTGTTGTCGTAGAAACTTCAAAAAAGCCTCATTCGATTGAAAATTCAAAGGGATAGTGCCCTTTTTAATAGTTAAAAGTGATTGGAGGGCAACTAGCCCTCCCCCCTGCCCATCATTCCCCCAAACACATCCAATCAAAATTTTGAGATAGCCATTTTGTTCAGCGTAGTTCATTTTCAAATAGAAAACATGTTTTTGAGGAGGACAATCCCCCCGAACCATCAGGAAAAGGTTTGTAAGTTATGCCCTGGGGTCATATTAGGTTTTTGTAGAATTTGTTATCTTAGAAACTTCAAAAAAGGTTCTTTTGATTGGAAATTGAAAGGGCTAGTGCTCTTTTTACTTGTCAAAAGTGATTGGAGGGCTACTAGTCCCCCCCCCCTACGCCCATCATTCCCCCAAACACATCCAATCAAAATTTTGAGATAGCCATTTTTCACCAGCATAGTTGATTTCCAGATTGAAAAAATATTTTTGAGGAGGACACTCCCCCATAACCCTCAGGGCAAGGGTTTTAAGCTACGTCCTGGGGGCATATAAGGTTTTTATAGAAGGTGTTGTCGTAGAAACTTCAAAACAGGCTCATTCGATTGGAAATTAAAGGGCTAGTGCCCTTTTTAATAGTCGAAAGTTATTGGAGTGGAACTAGCTCCCCCCCCCACGCCCATCATTTCTCCAAACACATCCAATCAAACTTTTGAGACAGCCATTTTGTTCAGTGTAGTTGATTTCGAGATAAAAAATATATTTTTGAGCAGGACACTCCCCCACAACTCTCAAGGCAAGAGTTTTAAGTTATGCCCTGGGGGCATATAAGGTTTTTATAGAAGACGTCGTCGAAGAGATAGTGCCCTTTTTAATAGTCAAAAGTGATTGGAGGGCAACTAGTCTCCCCCCCCCTACGCCCGTCATTCCCCCAAACACGTCCAATCAAAATTTTGAGATAGCCATTTTTGTTCAGAATAGTTGATTTCCAGATAGAAAATATGTTTTTGAGGAGGACACTCCCCCACAACCTTCAGGGCAAGGGTTTTAAGTTATGTCCTGGGGGCATATAAGGTTTTAATAGAAGGCGTTGTCGTAAAAACTTCAAAAAAGGCTTATTCGATTGGAAATTCAAAGGGCTAGTGCCCTTTTTAATATTCAAAAATGACTGGAGGGCAACTAGTCCCCCCCCGACGCCCATCATTCTCCCAAAAACATCCAATCAAAATTTTGAGATAGCCATTTTTCACCAGCATAGTTGATTTCCAGATTGAAAAAATATTTTTGAGGAGGACACTCCCCCATAACCCTCAGGGCAAGGGTTTTAAGCTACGTCCTGGGGGTATATAAGGTTTTTATAGAAGGTGTTGTCGTAGAAACTTCAAAACAGGCTCATTCGATTGGAAATTAAAGGGCTAGTGCCCTTTTTAATAGTCGAAAGTGATTGCAGGTCAACTAGCTCCCCCTCCCATGCCAATAATTTCCCCAAACACATCCAGACAAAATTTTGAGATAGCCATTTTGTTCAGTGTAGTGGATTTCCAGATAAAAAATATGTTTTTGAGCAGGACACTCCCCCACAACCCTCAAGGCAAGAGTTTTAAGTTATGCCCTGGGGGCATATAAGGTTTTTATAGAAGGCGTCGTCGTAGAAACTTCAAAATAGGCTCATTCGATTGGAAATTCAAAGGGATAGTGCTTTTTTTAATAGTTAAAAGTAATTGGAGGGCAACTAGTCCCCCCCCCCTTTGGCCCATCATTCCCCCAAACACATCCAATCAAAATTTTGAGATAGCCATTTTTGTTCAGCATAGTTGATTTCCAGATTGAAAATATATTTTTGTGGAGGATACTGCCTCACTACCCTCAGTGCAAGGGTTATAAGTTATGCCCTGGGGGTATATAAGGGTTTTATAGAAGGCGTTGTCGTAGAAACTTCAAAACAGGCTCATTCAATTGGAAATTAAAGGGCTAGTGACTTTTTTAATAGTCGAAAGTGATTGGAGGGCAACTAGCTCCCTCTCCCACGCCCATCATTTCCCCAAACACATCCAATCAAACTTTTGAGATAGCCATTTTGTTCAGTGTAGTTGATTTCCAGATAGAATA
>NW_028300169.1:0-3000 GCF_049724085.1 Artemia sp. Qi Xiang Cuo
ACAGATAGATCCAAAGAATTGACTTTTTATTCTAATTACATAAAATTCAATTGTCCAAATATAAAAATTCATTAAGGTTAATGTTACTCATCTTTAAGAATGACTCCTAAAACACAAGGGCCAATTAATTAGAATAAGAAGCCTATTGAAAGTACTAAAAATCTTTGGCTTGAAGAGCAAGATATTGAGGAAAGGCATCCCCCCTCATATATGGAATAATCTCTGTTCGTGTATGTTTTAATGTTGCTCTTTGCTTTCAGTGAAAAGTTTTTTTCAACTGAAAAAGTTTTATTTATTGTTGTCTTGGAAAAAGCATGCATAATTTCCAAAAACGGCTTTCTATACTACTCTGAAAGGGAGGATCAGCTTGAGCGTGTGGATGGTTTTAGTAAGACTCTCAAGAAATACCAATCACACTGCACCATGCTACTTTAATCTATTATTTCTTACAAAAGTCAAGCAATGATTTTTTTTTAATCTTTGTAGTTGAAATGTTGTCTAATTCTTCGTCTTCTTCGTTGGATTTTTTTCTTTTTTTCCTTTTCTCTTTTTTATTTGAACTCTCGTAGTAAAACTCAAAGTGACGTTTTGTTGAGCCTTCGTGTTTGTAATTTGCGCTAGATCTGATCCTATCTTCAGAAAGAGAAGAACGTTTTCTTAAGGTAAAAGGCTTGTCAATTAATTTTTATGTGATTAATTGAACAAACTTATTTAATATTTATTATCTTATCAGACACTTCATGGCTTAGCACCACTGAAATGGCTATAATGTTTGCGTTCTCTGAATAACTTTTGTCTTAAGAGAATTATTATTAGAAACTAAGGAGATAAAATATTCCTTTTCAAGTATACTACCTTTTGCTGACAAATATGTTCGGGTATAAATCTTTTCGTAGACGAAAATCGTGTCTATTTTGTTATGTTGAAAAATATTGAACAAGTTAAGAACAAAAACGATAAAATTCTCTTTCAGGACTTCCCAGACCGTCGCCAGCAGCTCGTCTTGGGCACTCACCAGCTGGAGCACAACCCTCACCGTCAGATATTAGGAGCCGGGTATTGCCTTTGAGATCGTGGGCCGGAGCTAATCCAACTCATTTAAGTCATGCATCTTTCGATGCCCTCTGTACTCCCATCAACCCTGATGGTAATGGAATGACTTCACCCATTGAAAGATTTCTGTCACTTACTCATCTAAAAAAGCATTGGTAAGAATCTCTCTCTTTCTCTCTCTCTTTCTCTCTCTCTTTCTCTCTCTCCCTCTCTCTTTCTCTCTCCCTCTCTCTCTCTCTCTCTCTCTCTCTCTTCACCCATTGAAAGATTTATCTCAATTACGCATCTAAGAGAGCATTGGTAGGTCTCTCTCTCTCTCTCTATTGGTAGGTCACTATAATTCCCAACACATGAGAATGGTTTACCGCTTTTTACTTATGGTTATTTCGGATTTATTAAGGAACGGTTTGAAATTTTAAATGTTAGTTCCTAAGATTTATCAAAATTATAGTATGATTGTCTAAAATCAAAATACTTCACAAATTGTATTCAAGAAATTCTGGTTTTCCGATTGAAAATCTAGGCTTGTATTCCAATATAGGTGTCAAAATTTGAGACTTATCGCAGTTGGCGTTGAAATCAGGGCGTTTATCAAATAAGTGTTGTTACCTATGTGATTGGAGGAGCCTAAGTTAAAATGATGGGTAGTCATTAAAAACGCTGTCTTCATTAAGTAGTGTTTCTTTTCCTCAAAATCCGCTTATAAAGATTTCTGAACTTTCTAATTACAAATATGAGACTAGTATTGAAATAAAGACGTTTGCGTATGATAGTTACGTCACGCCTTATCGAAATAAATAAAAAAAACAAGTTTTTTTAACTGAAAGTAAGGAGTGAAATTAAAACTTAAAACGAAGAGAAATTATTCCGCATATGAAACAGGCTGTTCCCTCCTCAACGCCTCGCTCTTTACGCTAAAAGTTTTTTATTGTTTTAAAAAGTAGAATTGTGAGAAACAGTCGAGCTTTAGCGTGAAGAGTGAGGCGTTGAGGAGGGGACAGCTCCTTTCATATACGGAATAATTTCTGTTCGTTTTGAGTTTTAATGTTGCTTCTTACTTAAGTTAAATAAAAACTTGTTGTTTTTTTTAAATTTAATTTCCGAACGTTTTTGAATTAATGCAGGTTTTGGATTTGGCTCACCGTACCTAAATAATTAAAACGAAATTCGAATATTAATTTTACCTTTTTTGGCTAAACGGCTTTCTCAAAATTATTCCGTATATGAAGGAGGCTATTCCCTCCTCTGCGCCTCGCTCTTTACCCTAGAGTTGTTTATTGTTTTAAAAAGTAGAGTTGTAAGAAAGAGTCAAACTTTAGCGTAAAGAACGAAGCGCTAAGGAGGGGACAGCCCATTCCATGTACGGAATAATTTCTGTTCGTTTTAAGTTTTAGTGTCGCTCCTTGCTTTCAGTTAGAAAAAAACTTTTTTTTATTTGATTTCTTTGACGTTTTTGAATTTATGCAGATTTTGAATTTGGCTCACCGTACATAAATAATTAAAACAAAATTTGTATATCAATTTTACTCTTATTTTGGACGAATGGGTATCGCAAAATTTTTATCGGACGATTTCGAGAAAAAAGGGGTAGGGGAGTAAACATGCATCCGTGATCTTTCTTCTGGCAAAAACACAAAGTTCCACATTTTTGCAAATAGGAACTTGAAACCTCTACAGCAGGGTTCTCTGATAAGCTGATTCTGATGGTGGGATTTTCATTTAAATTCTATGACTTTTAGGGCGTTTCCCCTTTTTTCGAAAATAAGGCAAATATTCTCAAGCTCGTCCTCAAAGACATATGTTAGATTTTTCGACTAAGCTCAACAAAATGGCTGTCTTAAAGTTTTATCTGGTGACTTTGGAGAAAAATGAGCGTGGAAGGGGGCCTAGTTCTCCAATTTTTTCGTCACTTAAAAAAGGCACTACAACTTTTTATTTCAGTTCGAA
>NW_028300170.1:0-5000 GCF_049724085.1 Artemia sp. Qi Xiang Cuo
GAAAAACTTTGTAAATAGTTTGTGTTCATTTTTAATATTTTGTTTTATTGGTTATTAAAACAAGTATTTGTTTTAAGTTGTTTTTTTTTTTCTGATTAAGACTTAAGGTTTCAGCATGCTATTTCCGTTTCGGACAAATTTTCTAACAAATTTGAACAATAGTTTACCTATAGAACTATGGATGGGTAGGGAGGGGGAATTATAACAAATGGATTGATAGTCTGCATAACTTTTGGCTTTCTTTAAGTCTGAAGCAATCAATCAGGACACCCATTCTGGTAATAGCTTGAATATATGAGAATATTGGTCGACAATTTTATCATAATATTATGATTGTATTTCATTTTGTTTTAACTGTGTGTTTGTTTATATGAATAAATTTTAAGCTCGCTCATTAAAAAAAATTCGGATTTGGTATTCAAAAAATAAAATAGGACGTAAGAAATCAATGCAACAAGATTTGCCCCAGGCTAAGGTTACCCTGGCTATGAAATATTAATTGAGGAGTCTTCCTGGCCTGAAGGTTTTTGCAGATCAACATTAGAACGAATGATTCATACTAAATATTAATGTAACCACATTTTCTTCAAACATCTACTGTTTTTGGGGCGCTTCCCTTCGGCCCCCTAAGTCAAAATTTAAAATCTACTCTATCTCCATGTCCATTATTCTCTTAAAGTTTGAGCTGGGCCAGTTAAGCCTTCAATTTATACCATTTGCTGTTCTTGGGGTATTGCAGATATGTCCTTTTGACAGCCTAGATCCATTTAGTGTATTTTTATTTAGTTAAAAATTATCTGAAAGTTTCAACTAAATCCCCCAGCCGTTACTGAGATATTACAGTTACACCCTTTTGACAAATTGGACTCACATAATCTTTTTTTATATAGTTCAACATCCCGCTCATTATTTTCTGAAAGTTTCAACATAATACCTCTAGCCGTTCCTGAGAGATTGCATATTTTCTGGTCTTAAATAGGGCTGAAGCCATTCTAACCCCCATTATGTTCCAGTGTTGAAAATAGACAAATATTGATCGACCATTTTCCAAAGGGTTGTGGAGGTTATGTCATCCCTGAAGACATATTTGTTGAACCTTTAGACTATTTTGAAAGAAATGGTTATCGCAAAAATTTTGATCAGATTCCTGTGGTATGTGGGGGCGGATAGGAAAATAAGGACACAGGAGAAGGCTGGTTAGCCTGCCATCTAATGACTTCCGATCTAAAGAGGAGCACTAGGTAACTTCAATATATTACTTTAAATTTCAATAACCCATTTTCGTTCTGAGGATGTTGAAGATTTCTACACCTATTATCTTTTAGAGAGACACCAAAGTTTCAAAATAATACTCTTTCCCGTTCCTGTGATGTTGCGGATACTACCTTTTGACAGCGTGGATACATAGAATGTCTTTTGATTTGGTTCAGTAGGCTACCCCCCCCCCCCCCCCTAAAGATTTCCTGGAAGTTTCAAATCAATACACTTTGCCGTTCCTGAGAAGTTTCACATTACTGTACTTGGCTGTTTACATGGATTAATTAAAAAAACTTTTTCCACAAAATAAGTTTTTCAAAGAAAAGTAAAGAACCCCATTAAAACAAAAAATGGGCAAAAATAAAATCAAATAATCTACCAAGCGTGAAACTACCACAAATCAGCATCGATAAATAAATGAAACCCAAAACGAACAGAAATTAGCATAAGTTGGGCTCAAAACCCCTATGCCTTCCCAAGGCCAGAAAATAATTTGCACTTTACTGAAAAAAATATAAATGTTTTTACTTTTATAACTTTAATTAATCAAATAATATTAAGATTTTGATTACTAAATATCAGTAAATGTATATTAAACTGACAATGCACATTCATTTGTATTTTTTCAGTAAAGTGCAAATTATGTTATGGCCTTGGGAAGGCATAGGGGTTTTGAGCCCAACTTATGTTAATTTCGGCTCGTTTTGAGTTTGACTGGGTTATTTATTGTAATTTCTGCTCGTTTTGGGTTTCATTTATCTATCGATGCTGATTTGTGGTAGTTTCACGCTTGGTAGATTATTTGATTTTATTTTTGCTCATTTTTTGTTTAATGGAGCTCTTTAATTTTCATTAAAAAACTTATTTTGTGTGAAAAATCTTTTTTAATTAATTTCTGTTCGTTTTATATTGACATAGTCTTTTCAGAGAAAAAGAAAATAATACTTTAAATCTTTTCGTTTTTTTAAGAATTTATAGTTTGGCCTGCTATTTGTATACTGGAGAAAATTTTTCAGCATTTTTAACAGCATACACTCTTTTAAAAATCTGGACACAAATAGTAGTGTTTAATTTAGTTTCATACATCCTCTAGATGACCTGAAATGGAAAACTTGATACCATTCGCAAAAAAAATCTGTTTACTTTCTTTGATAGCTTGGATACACTTACGCTATTTTCGATTTGGTTAAATTTTAAGAGCAGAAGCAGCCTCAAAAGTTTGAACATAATACCCTCAGTCGTTCTTGGGATACTGCTGAGATGCCTTATTGGGAATTAGCATTAACTCAGTGCATTTCGATTTAATCTTATGGCAACATCTTAGTTTTTAAACATTAAGTCAAATGGGAGGGTGGGCGTTGAGAGGGGGATTAGTTTCTCTTCAATCACTTTCGACTATTAAAAAGGGCATCAGGCCTTTTTATTTTCAATCGAATGAGCCCTTTTCGAAGTTCCTACGACAACTCCTTTGATACAAAGTGCCCTGGTCTAAACACCAACAACAACAACAAAATAAAACATGACATCCACATCGATCTTTACTATAAAAATGTCAAGCCTTCCAATTACTTTCGACAATTAAAAAGGGCACTAGGCCTTTCAAATTCCAATCGAATGAGCCTTTTTCGAGTTTCTACGGCAACACCTCCTATAAACACCTTATATGGACCCAAGGGTATAAATTACAACTCTTACACTACGGGCTGTGAGGGTGGTTGTCATCCTCTAAGACCTAATTTCCAGAACTTTCAACTACGTTGCACAAAATGGCTATCTCAAAATTTGGATTGGATGTGTCTGGGAAAAGGATGGGCGTGAGAGGGGCGTTAGTCTTTCTCCAATCACTTTCAACAATTAAAAAAGGCACTAGCCCTTTCAATTTCCAATCAAATGAGCCCTTTTGAAGTATCTACAACAAAGCTTTCGATAAAAACCTTATATGCCCTCAGGGGATAACTTACAACCCTCGCCCTGAGGGCTGGGTGGGGGGTTGTCATCCTCAAAGACCTAATTTCCAGAACTTTCTACGACGTGGAACAAAATGGCTATCTTAAAATTTTTATTGGATGGGTTTGGGGGAATGGTAGGCATGAGAGAGGGGTTAGTTACCGTCCAATCACGTTCAACTATTAAAAAGGGCACTATCCCTCTCAATTTCCAATTGAATGAGCCCCTTTTGAAGTTTTTACGACAACTCTATCATTAAAAACCTTATATGCTCCCTGGGCATAACTTACAACCTTTGCTGGGGACCTGGGGACTCTCGGGGGTTTGTCATGCTTAAATACATAATTTCCAGAACTTTCAACTACGTTGAACAAAACGGCTATCTCTAAGCTTTGATTGAATGTGTTTAGGGAAATGGAGGGCGTGAGAGGGTGTTGTTAATTACTCTGCACTCACTTTTGACTATTAATAAGGGCAATTTTAAATTCCAATCAAATGAGCCCCTTTTGAAATTTCTACAACAACTTTCTATATAAACCTTATATGCCCCCAGGGCACAAATTAAAACCCTTGCACTGAACGCTCTGATGGGGCTCTTATCCTAGAAGACCTAATTTCCAGAACTTTTGACTACGTTTAACACAATGAATATCTCAAAATTTTGATTGGATGGGTTTGGGGAAATGGTGAGCGTGAGAGGGGGGATAGTTGCGGATTTCCATAAAAACCTTATATGTCCCCAGGGTATAACTTATAACTCTTGCCCGGAAGACTATGGGGAGAGTGTCCTGCTCAAAGGTATAATTTACTGAACTTTAAACTGCGTGGAACAAAATGGCTATCTCAGAAATTTTGATTGGATGTGTTTGGGGAAATGGTGGGCGTGGAAGGGGTGTTAGAGGCACATGCTAACTTCAATTTCTAATCAAATGAGCCCTTTTTGAAGTTTCTACGACGAACGCGTTCTAGTAAAAGCTTTATATGCCCCCTGGGCATAACTTACAACCCTTGTCCTGAGAGCTGTGAGGAGGCTGTTATCCTCAAAGACCTAACTTCCAGAACTTAAAACTACGTTGAACGAAATGGCTATCTCAAAATTTGATTGGATGTGTCTGGGGGAATGATAGGCATGGGGGGGGGGCTAGGTGCCCTCCAATCACTTTTTAATAATAAAAAGGGTACTAGCCCTTTGAATTTCCAATCGAATGAGCCTGTTTTGAAGTTTCTACAACAACACCTTCTTTAAAAACCTAATATGCCCCCAGGCCATAACTTCCTTGCCCTAAAACTTCCTTGCTCTTAAATCCCTTGCCCTAAGGGTTTTGAGGGAGTGTCCTCGTCAAAAATATATTTTCTATCTGGAAAACAACTACGCTGAACAAAATGGCTATCTCAAAATTTTGATTGGATGTGTTTGGGGGAAAGATTGACGTGGGGGGGGGGGGCTAGTTGCCCGCCAATCACTTTCGACTATTAAAAAGGGTACTAGCCCTTTGAATTTCCAATCGAATGAGCCCGTTTTGAAGTTTCTACAACAACACCTTCTTTAAAAACCTTTTATGCCCTCAGGGCATAACGTAAAACCCTTGCCCTGAGGGTTATGAAGGAGTATCCTCCTCAAAACATATTTTTATTGGGAAATCAACTAAGCTGAACAAAATAGATAACTCAAAATTCTGATTGGATGTTTTTGGGGGAATATTGGGAGTGGGGGAGGCTTGTTGCCCTCCAATCACTTTCGACTATTAAAAAGGGCACTAGCCACTCCCAGTTCCTATCGAATGAGTCCTTTTCGA
>NW_028300171.1:0-5000 GCF_049724085.1 Artemia sp. Qi Xiang Cuo
TATAAATTTTAAGCCTATAAACTGCGTATTACGAGCTTTTTTAATCTAATTATAGGTCTATATAGTGGGAACTTGCTTTCATATTTATATTTCTAGATTTTATAAAATTTCGAAGGTTTTATACTGGGAGGTCTATAGCCTAGTCTAGACTAACAATGAAATTAATCCCCACTTAATTTTTTTTTAGAAACGTAATTTCTTTAAAGCAGAATGACAATATCTTAATGAAAAATCTCTTTTTTTATGTATTTAATTTGCCATACAATATTGTAATAAATAAACGAGCCTAACGGTGTATAAGAATTTTAAGCAATCCATCTTGACACAGATTGGCGAATTGGAAGCAGAGACGGAAATTAGACATGTCTCCTGTAGAACAGCTCTCCCAAATAGGAAGAGAGGGAACTTTTAAGCAAGTTTTAGTGATAGAACTCCCCACAAACTTGAAAAATATTAACAGCTTTTAGTTAGTGCTTTTCTTCATTAGCATTAACCAAACTTCAATTCTCGCATGTGTTCCAGCTAACCTATAAGTACTGTTCCATTCTTCAAAAAGTGATATGTAGCTGTTTGTTTTCCTTCGCATTCGATATTGTAATAAATTCAGTATCAATTATCGCCCTTCGGATAGGCTTTGATTCCGTTGCCATGATCTGAAAATGATCAGTTTATAATTTCACACTTATACCGGTAATTTTTGTTTTTACCAAAATCAATATTTGTTAGAACGTATGTTGCTTCTTCATAGAAAATCCGAGGTAGAGCTAGACCTCAACAAACCAAACGCTGCCTGAGGGTGAACTCCACCCCAGGCTTCCTACAATTTGTGGTTCATCACTTAATTTTTTTGATAACGTCCTATAATACGGAAGGGAAATGGGTTTCTAGGGTCACTTTATGGAAATATAAGTTGATTTTCATGGAGGAGTCTAGGCACAGTCTCTCCAACCAACTGAACAAAACACCGTTGGTAGGCGAGACGGAACAACAACTTCCCACGTCATAAAATCCGTCATTAATCTCAATAACTGGGTATATTTTGGGCTGTTCAATTGATTAGTTCATTTTTGTAGAGGTGGATTTTATTCTCGTAAGGTAGCTACCCAGTAGGCAGAATGTGCCAAATAGGACCTAAAGCACTACTTGTCATCATCGGCCGACCACGAGCTTTCTACTTTGGGCCTATCTCATTGATCACTAATGTTTTGACATCGCTTGTATCACTATATATTCACCAATATTGACTTGTTTAATTTTATTCGCACACTTTCAAATTTATTCTTGTGGGTTGCAAGTTCATTTTTCATAAAAGATTTGAAACCCGCCCCCTTCCACGACAGGGAAAATTTGTTAATTGAAGTTTCCAGACACAGCTCCACTAGAAAGCATCCGCGGCTATGTAGCAATGACATCTTTATATTTATGTAATTTTCATTCGTAAGCAGTGAGTTTTTAAATTATCATTCCCTCATGATATCTAACCATTGAAATTTTTAGTTTTATGTTGACTAGGGTTATTTCCATCTGTCTGGTTTTTTTATTGTTCTACCTGATTGCGCTGTTATTTTTTCCTCGGTTTCTTACGGTTTTTTCTTTTTGGGTTTCGCTAGTGATATAAGATCGAACTTTTCGTATTGTTTCTGCAAGAATACTTGACCTTCTGATTTTGTTTCCTTCGCATGCACGGCCACTGAGGTTGGTTTCGATTTCCCTGTTTCTTTAACTACCGTATGGTCTGATTCGCCGTCCGATTCTTCGGAACTGGTTTCCGATGATTCCGCATTAGAACTTTTAGAAGTGTCACTTCAAGTTTTTGAGGTATCACCTGCCCTTCCTTCATAAATTTCTACTCCTCTGGAAGTAGAAGGTTTATTCTCTAAGTTCTCGCTTTGAGTTTTCAGCTCAGGAGATTTGAAAGACTCTTGAGAACTCTGAGAGGAATCAAAAGTCTTTGCGGGGTTTCTCCACTGTTTAAATGCTATGTCTTTAGGGGGATGGGGCATTTTTTGCACTAGTGTTTCCCTCCATGAAGTCCATTGTTTAGGCCTGACCTTGGACACGGTTATATCATGATACTGTCCTTGCTGGTCATCCTCGGGAGTTTGATTCCAAGGCAATGTACTTTGCCTCGTTTTTATGGGGAAATTTATTAAATCCATAGTTTCTCGCAGATTTGTTTTTATTGAATCTTTGGGAGGAGTTTTCTTTACAATAATGCTCGGAGTTTCTATAGCTCTGTTCAATTCCTCCTGCAACGACAGGGGTCTCTCTATTGGGGTTGCTGGGGGGACAAAACATATCGTCTAGAAATCTTTTGGGGGGACAAGGGGTCGAAATTCTAATCAGGAAAAAATTGTTTTTTTTTGTGATATCGTATAATCTAACTCTCTTGTGCTCTCCAATGAAAAACTTTTCGGATGTTTTGTTATTTTTTATCTTGCTGGTACTAGGGACTTCCTTGTAGAGATGGTTCTGTTTTTACAAGCTAGGCATTCTTCAAAAGTTTTCCTGGACGATATATTTCATAAAATGGCTGTGCATTAAATTTAAGGGTTTTAATTCTGTTAATATTTATTTACAGGGTTCATCTTTTATGTCTGACGAATCGGTAGACGAGGGACGCGATACCCATCTTTCTGGAAATTTGGCTCTTTTTATTCGGCTAACATGTGCCTTATAGGTTCTTCCGTTATCGGGATTCGCCATTTTAAAATTAAAATCGTTATCATACTTTTTGACTATTCTTCGCGGTCCAGAATATTTATTGGAAAGTTTTTTGCCTTCCGTCTTTGCCTCATTCTTTAGGTAGACGCAATCTCCTATCTTAAAATCTATATTCCCTTTGACTTTGGGTAGGTTTCTTAGCTCTTGACTTATTTTATATTTTTCCAATTCTTGCCTAACTATTTTATAGGTTTTTCTCATCCTATTTATGAACTCTTGTTTGTAATCCCCGTTTTATTATGATATTGTCGGGACTCAACAATATCGTGATACGGTATTCTGAAGTTGCGACCAAATAATATATTAAAAGGACTTTCTTTGGTTGTCTCTGAATAAGCAGTATTGATTATGTTGGTTAAATAAGGTAAGAATTTATCCCAGTCATTCCTGTTGTCTTTTGTATAAATACTTAATGCATTTCAAAATATTTTATGCCTATTTTCTATCTTACCATTAGCTTGTGGGTGATATGGGGATGTCACCAATTTCTGTATGTTAAGAAAACTCATTAAGTATTTTATAACTTTTTAAACAAAATTACTCCCTTTATCGCTTATAACCTTGTTTGGAATGCCAAACTTTAAAAATAATTTCGCTAACGCCTTACTCGTGGCGTACGCGCCTTGATTTGGGTACATTTATGGTGAATGTTACCCTACAAGACAATATTAAATACACTAATATTATTAACAAATATTGTTTTCAACCAAACGATGTTATTAACGATGAAACCAAAGTTTTTGTACA
Organism: Artemia sp. Qi Xiang Cuo; assembly: GCF_049724085.1. Classification (NCBI taxonomy): domain Eukaryota; kingdom Metazoa; phylum Arthropoda; class Branchiopoda; order Anostraca; family Artemiidae; genus Artemia; species Artemia sp. Qi Xiang Cuo. Next base: position 3,472 of record NW_028300171.1, read on the forward strand.
TGGCCCTGGATGGTGTGATGCCCAGGGTCAAAATGAATGAGCAGAGAAATCGCCGAGTCAAATTCTCAAAGGAAGCACTACAGGATACAGTCAAAACTCCAAACGAAAGATTCGATACATTTTGTTCCAAACCGGTAACAGTTTTTGTCGAAAAAATTGGCAAGTTTTTGCAGACAATCATAAATACCATAATGATAAACAAAGGATACAATTTTGTAAAAAGTATAATTTTGTCGGATACGAGGGAGCCTGGCGAGACCGAACTTAAAATAGTACAACGTATTCTTAACAACAAAGGTCAGCCTGGAACACAAACAAAACACGTCATATCCCATGATAGTGATGTTGCTCTATTAGGTCTTCTTACGGATACAGATTTTTTTACAATTATTTCTGGACATTTAGGCAGTGGAGATCCAAAACTTCAGAAAATTGATATACTTAATGTGCACAAACTCAAGAAGCTTTTGATCAAGAAATTGGAGAAGACATGTTATGAAATTGATTACAACACCGGAAGAGTAATTCAGGATTGGGTCTTTCTCTGTACGTTCTTTGGTAATGACTTTCTTCCTCTTTATCTTGTTCGGCAATTAGCAACAAGTATGGCAAAGATAATGCCATGGACAAACTGGTCAAATTTCACAGAATCTCTGTTAGTAAGAACAAGGACTGGCTCACAAATTATGGAAACATTAATTTAAAAACACTTGAATCCATCTTGACACAGATTGGCGAATTGGAAGCAGAGACGGAAATTAGACATGTCTCCTGTAGAACAGCTCTCCCAAATAGGAAGAGAGGGAACGTCGAAGGAGTGCTCGATGAGCCCTCTGAGAAAAAACAACCTCTGGAGGACGCATTCAAAGAAAGATGTTATGTCAAAAAATTGCATGCAGATTCAGAAGGCCACTTTTTGGCCTATTGTTTTTTTGGCCAATATATCCAGTTTTGAATTTCGCCGAGAAGAGTGATCTAGTTCGAAGAATAAAAATGGTTCTCACTGACCAAGAGTTTAAATTTGTGGCTCAGTCGGCTGATTTGAGAATCAAACATTATTTTGAGTTGAGAAATAAAACCACTAGTTTTGTGGAACAATGTGTTTTTGACCGAAAACCACAAAAACAACTATAATGGCCGTATTCAAGGGCTTACCGCTTCAACAATTATGTTGGTCACACCAGAGCTGATTTTTTCAATGAAAATGCCTGCCAAGGACCAGGAAATGAAAAAGTGGATCCTTCTTTTAGATGCCAGCCTCCATGTACAAAAGAATGTGTCCTCAACGATCCAGAAAGTCAAGAAGAGTACTTCGGACAAGGGGAAGGGTTTCAAACCTGTACTGTGTTCCAAAAACAGGACGAAACAAACCCATTTAACAAAAGTTGGAGAGCATTATGTTCATGACTTATTTTACAAATGTACAGTTTGTGAAAAGCCCCTAGTTAATTGCCATTTCAGATCCAAAGCTGGGGACTTTTACTGTCCAGAAGATTATGCATCTACATTCATCAAAATTGTATGTGTGG
>NW_028300172.1:0-5000 GCF_049724085.1 Artemia sp. Qi Xiang Cuo
TTTTCGTTAAAATGTAAGAGTTGAAATATTTCAGTAGGGTTCTGTCGTGGTTTACCATATCACTAATATATTCTCTTAATGTTTCAAAGTTCATTTTGGACTTTTTTCGTTGAAATGTAAGAGTTGGAATATTTCACTAGTGTTTTGTTGTGGTTTAAATGTCACTGTTAAAATCTGAAGATGTTTCAAAGTTCATTTTGTTTTTTTTTCGTTGAAATGTAAAAGTTGGAATATTTCAGTAGTGTATTGTCATGGTTTACCAAGTCACTGTTACATTCTAAAGATGTTTCAAAGTTCATTTTGAATTTTTTTTTCTTTGAAATGTATGAGTTGGAATATTTTGGTAGTGTTTTGTCGTACTTTATCTTGTCACTGTTACATTCTTTTGATGTTTCAAAGCTCATTCTGGATTTTTTTTTGTTGAAATGTAAGAGATGGAATATTTCAGTAGTGTTTTGTCGCAGTTTACCTTGTCACTGTTACATTCTCTTGATGTTTCAAAGTTCATTTTGGATTATTTTCGTTGAAATGTAAGAATTGAAATATTTCAGTATAGTTATGTCGTGGTTTACCATATCACTGTTACATTCTCTTAATGTTTCAAAATTCATTTTGGACTTTTTTCGTTGAAATGCAAGCGTTGGAATATTTCAGTAGTGTTTTGTCATGGTTTACCAAGTCACTGTTACATTCTAAAGATATTTCAAAGTTGATTTTGAATTTTTTTTTTCCTTGAAATGTAAGAGTTGGAATATTTCAGTAGTGTTTTGTCGTGGTTTACCTTGTCACTGTTACATTCTCTTGATGTTTCAAAGTTCATTTGGATTTTTTTTGTTGAAATGTAAGAGATGGAATATTTCAGTAGTGCTTTGTCGCAGTTTATCTTGTCACTGTTACATTCTCTTGATGTTTCAAAGTTCATTTTGGATTATTTTCGTTGAAATGTAAGAATTGAAATATTTCAGTATTGTTATGTCGTGGTTTACCATATCACTGTTACATTCTCTTAATGTTTCAAAATTCATTTTGGACTTTTTTAGTTGAAATGCAAGCGTTGGAATATTTCAGTAGTGTTTTGTCATGGTTTACCAAGTCACTGTTACATTCTAAAGATATTTCAAAGTTGATTTTGAATTTTTTTTTTCCTTGAAATGTAAGAGTTGGAATATTTCAGTAGTGTTTTGTCGTGGTTTACCATGTCACTGTTACATTCTCTTGATGTTTCAAAGTTCATTTTGGATTTATTTCGTTGAAATGTAAGAGTTGAAATATTTAAGTATAGTTCTGTCGTGGTTTACCATATCACTGTTACATTCTCTTAATGTTTCAAAGTTCATTTTGGACTTTTTTCGTTGAAATGCAAGAGTTGAAATATTTCAGTAGTGTTCTGTCGTGGTTTACCATATCAATATTACATTCTCTTAATGTTTCAAAATTCATTTTGGACTATTTTCGTTGAAATGCAAGAGTTGGAATATTTTAGTAGTGTTTTGTCATGGTTTATCAAGTCACTGAACATTCTGAAGATATTTCAAAGTTCATTTTGAATTTTTTTTTCGTTGAAATGTAAGAGTTGAAATATTTCAGTAGTGTTTTGTTGTGGTTTACCTTGTCACTGTTACATTCTCTTGATGTTTCAAAGTTCATTTTAGATTTGTTTTTCGTTGAAATGTAAGAGTTGGAATATTTCAGTAGTGTTTTGTCGCAGTTTACCTTGTCACTGTTACATTCTCTTGATGTTTCAAAGTTCATTTTAGATTTTTTTTGTTAAAATGTAAGAGTTGAAATATTTCAGTAGTGTTATGTCGTGGTTTACCATATCACTGATACATTCTCTTAATATTTCAAAGTTCATTTTGGACTTTTTTCGTTGAAATGTAAGAGCTGGAATATTTCACTAGTGTTTTGTTGTGGTTTACCCTGTCACTGTTACAATCTGAAGATGTTTCAAAGTTCATTTTGGATTTTTTTCGTAGAAATGTAAGAGTTTGAATATTTCAGTAGTGTTTTTTCGTGATTTTCCTTGTCACTGTTACATTCTCTTGATGTTTCAAAGTTCATTTTATTTTTTTTTCGTTGAAATGCAAGAGTGGGAATATTTCAGTAGTGATTTGTCGTGGTTTACCAAGTCACTGTTACATTCTAATGATATTTCAAACTTCATTTTGAATTTTTTTTCCTTGAAATGTAAGAGTTGGAATATTTCAGAAGTGTTTTGTTGTGGTTTACATTGTCACTGTTACATTCTCTTGATGTTTCAAAGTTCATTTGGATTTTTTTTGTTGAAATGTAAGAGATGGAATATTTCAGTAGTGCTTTGTCGCAGTTTATCTTGTCACTGTTACATTCTCTTGATGTTTCAAAGTTCAGTTTAGATTTTTTTCGTTGAAATGTAAGAGTTGAAATATTTCAGTAGTGGTCTGTCGTGGTTTACCATATCACTGATACATTCTCTTAATGTTTCAAAGTTCATTTTGGACTTTTTTCGTTGAAATGTAAGAGTTGGAATATTTTACTAGTGTTTTGTTGTGGTTTACCTTGTCACTGTTACATTCTGAAGATGTTTCAAAGTTCATTTTGGATTTTTTTCGTTGAAGTGTAAGAGTTGGAATATTTAAGTAGTGTTTCGTCATGGTTTACCAAGTCACTGTTACATTCTAAAGATATTTCAAAGTTCATTTTGAATTTTTTTTTTCCTTGAAATGTAAGAGTTGGAATATTTCACTAGTGTTTTGTCGCGGTTTATCATGTCACAGTTACATTCTCTTGATTTTTCAAAATTCATTTTAGATTTTTTTTTTCGTTGAAATGTAAGAGTTGGAATATTTCAGTAGTGTTTCGTCGTGGTTTACCTTGTCACTGTTACATTCTCTTGATGTTTCAAAGTTCATTTGGATTTTTTTTCGTTGAAATGTAGGAGATGGAATATTTCAGTAGTGTTTTTTCGCAGTTTAGGTTGTCACTGTTACATTCTCTTGATTTTTCAAAGTTCATTCTAGATTTTTTTTTTTGTTGAAATGTAAGAGTTGGAATATTTCAATAGTGTTTTGTCGTGGTTTACCTTGTCACTGTTACATTCTCTTGATGTTTCAAAGTTCATTTGGATTTTTTTTCGTTGAAATGTAAGAGTTGAAATATTTCAGTATAGTTCTGTCGTAGTTTACCATATCACTGTTACATTCTCTTAATGTTTCAAAGTTCATTTTGAACTTTTTTCGTTGAAATGTAAGAGTTGAAATATTTCAGTAGTGTTTTGTCATGGTTTACCAAGTCACTGTTACATTCTAAAGATATTTCAAAGTTCATTTTGATTTTACATTCTCTTGATGTTTCAAAGTTCATTTTGGATTTTTTTGTTGAAGTGCAAGAGTTGGAATATTTCTTTAGTGTTCTGTCGTGGTTTACCATATCACTGATACATTCTCTTAGTGTTTCAAAGTTCATTTTGGACTTTTTTCGTTGAAATGTAAGAGTTGGAATATTTCACTAGTGTTTTGTTGGGGTTTACCTTGTCACTGTTACAATCTGAAGATGTTTCAAAGTTCATTTTGGATTTTTTTCGTTGAAGTCTAAGAGTTGGAATACTTCAGTAGTGTTTTGTCGTGGTTTACCTTGTCACTGTTACATTCTCTTGATGTTTCAAAGTTCATTTTATTTTTTTTTCGTTGAAATGTAAGAGTGGGAATATTTCAGTAGTGATTTGTCGTGGTTTACCTTGTCACTGTTACATTCTCTTGATGTTTCAAAGTTCATTTGGATTTTTTTGTGTTGAAATGTAAGAGATGGAATATTTCAGTAGTGTTTTGTCACAGTTTACCTTGCCACTGTTTTTTCATTGAATTGAATGTTTTTTCATTGAATTTTTTTCATTGAAATGTAAGAGTTGAAATATTTCAGTAGTGTTTTGTCGTGGTTTACCGTATCACTGTTACATTCCCTTAATGTTTCAAAATTCATTTTGGACTTTTTTCGTTGAAATGTAAGCGTTGGAATATTTCAGTAGTGTTTTGTCATGGTTTACCAAGTCACTGTTACATTCTAAAGATATTTCAAAGTTCATTTTGAATTTTTATTTTCTTCGAAATGTAAGAGTTGGAATATTTCGGTAGTGTTTCGTCGTGGTTTACATTGTTACTGTTACATTCTCTTGATGTTTCAAAGTTCATTTGGATTTTTATTCGTTGAAATTTAAGAGTTGGAATATTTCAGTAGTGCTTTGTCGCAGTTTACCTTGTCACTGTTACATTCTCTTGATGTTTCAAAGTTCATTTTGGATTGTTTTCGTTGAAATGTAAGAGTTGAAATATTTCAGTATAGTTCTGTCGTGGTTTACCATATCACTGTTACATTCTCTTAATGTTTCAAAATTCATTTTGGAATTGTTTCGTTGAAATGCAAGCGTTGGAATATTTCAGTAGTGTTTTGTCATGGTTTACAAAGTCACTGTTACATTCTAAGGATATTTCAAAGTTTATTTTGAATTTTTTTTTACTTGAAATGTAAGAGTTGGAATATTTCAGTAGTGTTTTGTCGTGGTTTACCTTGTCACTGTTACATTCTCTTGATGTTTCAAAGTTCATTTGGATTTTTTTTTTGTTGAAATGTAAGAGATGGAATATTTCAGTAGTGCTTTGTCGCAGTTTATCTTGTCACTGTTACTTTCTCTTGATGTTTCAAAGTTCATTTTAGATTTTTTTTTGTTGAAATGTAAGAGTTGAAATATTTCAGTAGTGGTCTGTCGTGGTTTACCATATCACTGATACATTCTCTTAATGTTTCAAAGTTCATTTTGGACTTTTTTCGTTGAAATGTAAGAGTTGGAATATTTTACTAGTGTTTTGTTGTGGTTTACCTTGTCACTGTTACATTCTGAAGATGTTTCAAAGTTCATTTTGGATTTTTTTCTTTAAAGCGTAAGAGTTGGAATATTTCAGTAGTGTTTTGTCGTGGTTTACCAAGTAACTGTTACATTCTAAAGATATTTCAAAGTTCATTTTGAA
>NW_028300173.1:0-5000 GCF_049724085.1 Artemia sp. Qi Xiang Cuo
TTCGCACGTGGCCAAACAACAACAGATCGATTGACCTTGACACACCCACATTAGACTCGATCGATAATCCTTGAATAAATTATGTCCCGTCATCGATTATGTAAATCATCCCTCGTGTCATTCGCACGTGGCCAAACAACAACAGATCGATTGACCTTGACACACCCACATTAGACTCGATCGATAATCCTTGAATAAATGATGTCCCCCATCGATTATGTACATCACCCCTCGTGTCATTCGCTCGTGGCCAAACAACCACAGATCGATTGACCTTGACCCCCATTAGACTCGATCGATAATCCTTGAATAAATTATGTAAAAAAAAGTTGTAGGTGGCAGCAGGGGTGCGTGACAGCGCTGGTACCCCCCCCTCTACTAACGTTAGCTACCCTTGAATCCGAAAAAAATTTCCCCCCAAACCCATGAAGGTAATTTACTAATAATCACCAAATCTGACATTACAAATAAAATCCAAAAATTAAAAAGAACCAGTATCTGCCCCCTAGATATTCCAATTGTGCTCGTAAAAACTTTCGCCAATAAAATCTCAAAGCCACTGGTAGATATTTTCAACAAAATCATAAAAACAGGCAAATTCCCGACTCTTTGGAAACAAGGTTACATAACTCCAGTTCCTAAAAAAGGTACCGTGGTCAATTTTGACAAAGTTAGACCAATAACATTAACACCACTTTTATCAAAGCTGTATGAATCATTTTTATATGACTGGCTCAAAGTCTCAATTGCAGAACGTATTGAAATTCGACAATTTGGAAACGTCCCACTATCTAGTACATATGTATGACACAATACTGAAAAACCTAGAGACACCAAATACGTGGGCTAATCTCATCTCAGTTGACCTAGAAAAAGCTTTCGATTATGTTGACCATAATGTTTTAGTTGATAAACTTTCTCATGAATTCTAAATCGACATTTCTCTGGTTAAAACTATATCATCATTTTTCAGCCAACGATCTCAAGTGGCCAAATACATGAATACTTATTCTGAACTTCTAACAGTCTATAACGGAATGCTGCAAGGCAGTATAACTGGATCCATCTTATTCAGCGTAATGATAAATAATTTGGCAGAAGATATCCCCTTACGATGGAAATTTGTTGATGATATGACTCTACTAGAGGTAGCCAGGAAAAATATAGAAAGTAGTCCACTTGAAACCCTTGAAGATGTTGCAACAGAAGCCCTCAAAAATAAAATGCATGTCAACCCATTGAAATCTACAATACTAACAATCATTTTCTAAACACAGCCCCTCTCATTTACATCTATTCTTCCAAGTGAAATTATGACACAAAAAATAAAACTTCCAGGAGTAACTATAACTTCCGATCTTAAATGGAAAACCTATATTTCAACTATATCCAAGCGAGCCAATATTCCCTAGCTTTCCTTAAGCAATTGGCAAAATACCAATGTCCTGTTTCTCACATTTTGAAATTTTACATATCCTTTATTCGCCCAACTCTTGAATATGCTTGCCCTCTATGGCATTTCTCACTAAATAAAAATCAAACCAAAAGGTTGGAATCCGTCCAGAAAAGGCCTTTAAAAATAATTGCACGGGAAGGGAAGTTGCCTTACTCCTACTTCTTAGAAAATTTTAAAATCAAAACCCTGGAAAATAAACGACATGATCTGTGCCTCTGTTGAACAAAATAAAAACCTAATCTTACCTGCGATTTTTTAGTTTTTACATATCTTATCCTCAGCGCCGAGAGTGCGTGTGTTGGAGGGGTGCTGTGGGGGGGGACGGGTCGGAGGATGCGCCACGGGGCAGGATCGCGTGGGTGGCCTCGACAACGGTCCGTGACGCGCCACAGGCCAGGGAAGCGTCACAGGATGCACCACGGGCCCCGAGAAGCGCCACGGGTGGTCCGGGAGATTGACACAGAATATATTGGTCTGAAATATTCCGCAACTGGAATTATATTCGAAGCAGCTTTCTTACTCCTAGACAATCAACGACGTGAAATTCATTGCTATAAATGGAACATCAGATACAATATGTATAAGTACGAGAAAAACAGATGGAGTCCAACACTAAATTTTATAAATCGAAATGGCTTTTACGCTAAAATCATACGACCACATAATGAAAATGGCTATGAAATAAAACATGTACAAGAGGAAATTCAGGAAATATGCAGTTTTTTCGGTGTGCAAGCTGTTTATGTTAAGGGAAACGTGCCAACTGATAAACTCTTACTGGAAAAATGTGATAATAACATAGCATTATTCAATTTAGAAGACTTCAAATGTGAGAAATACCTGCATTCAGTCCATGGTCCAGAAGATGAAGTTAGATATTTCGCTAAATGGATACCGGAAAAGATACCTGACATGGAAAAATGCATCAGATATACAAAGTCCTAAAGTTGCTCTTCCTCATATCAAATGGATTAAGCTTCTTTTTTTTTAAATATGTCATTATTTTTTTCAAATGTTTTAAATATGTTTAAGTAATAAATATCTTAAGCCTCAACCTTTTTTATTCTTTAGAATAGTCCATCGCCATGAAAATTATACTTTCAGATTCAACATGTCAGTGAACACACTTTCAAGTTCAGCATGTTAGAGAACCCTAAATAGTCATCCATAAAAAGGTAAGTTAACTCTAAAAGGTTAAAGAATTTTTCTGAAATTATCTTAAGCCTGAGACGTTTTTATTCTTTAGAATAGTCCATCGCCAAGAAAATTAGACTCTCAGATTAAAAATGCCAGTGAACACTCTTTAAAGTTCAACATGTTGGAGAACTCGAAATAGTCATCCATAAAAAGTTAAGTTAACTCTAAAAGGTTAAAGAATTTTTCCGAAATTATCAAGACTCAACCGTTTTTTTAGTCTTTAGAATAGTCAATAACCTCGAAAATTAGACTTTCAACTTCAACATGTCAGGGAACACACTTTCAAGTTCAACATGTTGGAGAACCCTAAATAGTCATCCATAGAAAGGTAAGTTAACCCTAAAAGGTTAAAGAATTTTTCTGAAATTACACTTTCAGATCCAGTATGTCAGGGGACACACTTTCAGGTTCAGCATGTAGGAGAACCCTAAATGCACATCCCTAAAAAGGTAAGTTACCCCTAAATAGTTAAATAATTTCTCTATTTATGCAGAGTTTCAACTAGCTATGGCTAAGTTTGTTAAAGACAAACTATTTTCTTGCGAAAACACACAAAATCAGAAAAAATGTTCAATGTTCCTTTAGTACCTACGCAATTAGACTAAAAATGAATATATTTATGCAGAGTTTCAACTAGCTATGGCTATGTTTGCTAAAGACAAGCTATTTTCTCTCAAAAACACACAAAATCAGAAAAAAAATGTTCAATTTTCCTTTAGTACCTACGCAATTAGACTAAAAATGAAGATATTTATGCAGAGTTTCAACTAGCTATGGCTAAGTTTGTTAAAGACAAACTATTTTCTTGCGAAAACACACAAAATCAGAAAAAATGTTCAATGTTCCTTTAGTAACTACGCAATTAGACTAAAAATGAAGATATTTATGCAGAGTTTCAACTAGATATGGCTAAGTTTGTTAAAGACAAACTATTTTCTTGCGAAAACACAAAAAATCAGAAAAAAAATGTTCAATGTTCCTTTAGTACCTACGCAATTAGACTTAAATGAAGATATTTATGCAGAGTTTCAACTAGCTATGGCTAAGTTTGCTAAAGACAATCTATTTTCTTGCGAAAACACACAAACTCAGAAAAAATGTTCAATGTTCCTATAGTAACTACGCAATTATACTAAAAATGAATATATTTATGAACAGTTTCAACGAGCTATGGCTAAGTTTGATAAATACAAGCGATTTTCTTGCGAAAACACACAAAATCAGAAAAAAAATGTTCAAAGTTCATTTAGTACATACGCAATTAGGCTTAAATGAAGATAGTTATGCAGAGTTTCAACTAGCTCTGGCTAAGTTTGATAAAGACAAGCTATTTTCTTGTGAAAACACACAAAATCAGAAAAAATGTTCAATGTTCCTTTAGTACCTACGCAATTAGACTAAAAATGAAGATATCTATGCAGAGTTTCAACTATATATGGCTAAGTTTGCTAAAGACAAGCTATTTTCTTGTGAAAACACACAAAATCAGAAAAAAATGTTCAATGTTCCTTTAGTACCTACACAATTAGACTAAAAATGAAGATATCTATGTAGAGTTTCAACTAGCTATGGCTAAGTTTGCTACAGACAAGCTATTTTCTTATGAAAACACACAAAATCGGAAAAAATGTTCAATGTTCCTTTAGTACCTACACAATTAGACTAAAAATTAAGATATTTATGAAGAGTTTCAACTAGCTATGGCTAAGTTTGATAAATACAAGCTATTTTCTTATGAAAACACACAAAACACACAAACACACAAAATCGTACGCGCGCGTACGTAGGCTAACCTAGCCTAACCTAACTTAATCTAACCTAACTTAATCTAACCTATCCTAACCTAACTTAACCTAACCTAACTTAATCTAACCTAACCTAACTTAACCTAACCTAACTTAATCCAACCTAACCTAACCTATATGCACGCGTACGTAGGCTAACCTAACCTAATCTAACTTAACCTAACCTAACAATATTTTTTCTGATTTTGTGTGTTTTCGCAAGAAAATAGCTTGTCTTTAGCAAACTTAGCCATAGCTAGTTGAAACTCTGCATAAATATCTTCATTTTTAGTCTAATTGCGTAGGTACTAAAGGAACATTGAACATTTTTTCTGATTTTGTGTGTTTTCGCAATAAAATAGCTTGTCATTAGCAAACTTAGCCATAGCTAGTTGAAACTCTGTATAAATATCTTCATTTCAGCCTAATTGCGTAGGTACTAAAGCAATATTGAACATTTTTTGATTTTGTGTGTTTTCGCCCGAAAATAGCTTGTCTTTAGCAAACTTAGCCATAGCTAGTTGAAACTCTGTATAAATATCTTCATTTTTAGTCTAATTGCT
>NW_028300174.1:0-5000 GCF_049724085.1 Artemia sp. Qi Xiang Cuo
TTATGGTCAGCTTGCCCGAATTGCTGAAAAAATTTATCTCTGATTCATCAGTAGTAAAGCTTCTTTCTTGTGGAAGAACTAAAACCACTGGACTAATCAAAAACGTAATTGCCCCATACGCCATCAGCCAGCTGAGCTCAAGATTGGAAAAATCGCTCTTTTCGCTGATGGTTGATGAAAGCACTGATAAGTGTGGGACAAAATACTTAGTCATCATCGTTCGCTACTATGACAAAACTACATGCGGAATCAAGGAAGACTTTTTGGCCATTCCAGAAGTTGGGGATACAACAGCAATGGGCCTTAAAAATTTGATACATAAGACTTTAAGTGATAAGAAGAGGACATTGAAAAACTGCATATGATTTGCTTCTGATAATGCAAATGTGATGCTTGGGAAGAACAACGGCCTTGCAGCCCTCATAAAGAAAGATATTCCCTGGCTGACTATTTTCGGATATATCTTTCACAGTTTTGTACTATGCTCTGCTTGTGCTTGTTAGCTGTTACATACAGATATAACAATATTCAGAATTTATATATACACGCACTTATCTAATTGTGCAAAACGACTCCGTGAGTATAAGGAATTCCAAAAGTTCTGTGAAGTAGCTGAGCATGCACTCCTGTACCCATCTGCAACTCGCTGGTTAGCGTTTTAGGCCGTCTCTCAGAGGCTGGTGCAACAGTGGACTGCTCTGACGTTGTTTTTCGCCTTACCTGCGAATGAAGGTTAGGATCAAACGGCAGTGAAGCTTTATATAGCTTTGATCGATCCCGAAGTCAAGCTTTATTATCTTTTTAGAAAGAGCTAGGGGAAGGGAAAGTGTCAGTTTTGGAGTTTTGGAATTCAGTGTCCGCCCTCAAGGATGGTGCTGGGGACTCTGGTTTTGTTCACCTACCTATATTCATAAAGGGTATTATTTCGTTGCCTCATAGCAGCGCCTCGGCCGACGGTTAGTTTTCGCTGTTAAAGCTAGTTCCGACCCCCCTCCAGACCAGACTTCTGCCAAAACCAATATCCGATATTATGCATATCAGAAGAGAAGTACTGAATCCCAAGACATGGGATAATTTAACACAGCTAGCCAGGAGTGCGGGAAAGTGGATGTGTGAGCTTAAATAATATTTTATTACTGTAAAGGTCTGTAAATAAAATTCTCTTACTGAACTTTTAGGGTGACGCCTTTTGCGCGTTGCCCCCGCTTAGTCCCATTTAGGCAAAACGGGACGGAAAATGGTAGTGTGGACTACTTTTCCTGAAAAAGTGCCAAAAAGGAGACAATAAGTGATAAATAAAAGTAGCTTTTAAATTTAGTAGATCTTAAAAAGAAAAAAGTTTAAATGTTTAACTTATGCTTAATTTTTTTTTCAGGTTTTGACTCAGAAAAACAAACAGGTTTGATACGGATAACTGATTAACATGTTCAGATTTGTTTCAAAAAACTGCAAATCTTGACTACTTTTCCTGCTTCCAGTTTTCTGTCCTATTTTCCCAGAAAATGGATAGTCTGGACGCCCTATTACCCTACTAGGCAATTACGGACCGTTCATAGTGAACATCCAGAGATAACTTCGCTGATTTTGATTGTAGTTGCTTCCCATATCGGAAGTCAGTGTTCGACTAGCGATACAGAAATAAAAACTAAAAATTACTCTGGCTTATATGATAAGTCAAAGAGAAACTACGGTGCTAAAATGCCGCGTGCTGCGCGAAGCGCAACACGCGGCAAATTTTTAGGCAGGGAGTTAGTACTTTTCTGTTGTGGTAGTACTTTTGAGCTATCCTGGCTAGTACCAATAGTTTTGTTGAAGTGGCAACCCTGGCCCACTGTCATCAGTCGTTGCTAGGCATTCATACACAGAAGGTGTGCGGACGTATTGAGAGAGAGATTTTGCTTTTTTTTTTCATTTTGTCATTTGCCGAAGCTATGCAAGTGGGAAACCGGGCGTTTGCTCAATTTAAATATTACAAGCTGTGGCCTTGCAAAATTACGCGGGTGATACCTGTCAAAGGTGATGGAAGTAATTATGAAGTTTGCTGTTACGGAACTGACGAAATTACGGAACGTTACGGAACGTCCGAGATAATATGGGCTTACGCGGAGAAATATGAAGAAGCGCTGAGAGATGGCAGAAAAATGTTCAGCGAGCGATAAGGCTGTGTACGGAGGACTCAGAAGGTTTAGCCGGGGATTTATCTGAGTCGGTTAACTTGATGCAGTCAGAAATTGTAAACCTTCGTGACGGCATACAGGATGAAATTCGTAGGAGAGTGGAAGAGCAGTGCAGTAGATTAGGGAGTTCTCCGGTGACACAGATTAAGTTAGATTTTCTTGATACTGTTACGCAATCTGTCTATGAGGCGATCGATCTGCAATTCAGGGGTAAATTTGAACTGCTTGAGAAATCACTTGGCGATTTGCGGGCAAGAATTGTCCAAAATTGCGCAAAGCTCCAAAAGCTTGAAACTAAGCTGGATGATATAAACCAGTCTTCTCTTCTAACTAAGGTCATTGTATCTGGGATAGACTCTCCCGCGCGTGATTTGCCTCACCTTGGTGAGAAAGTGGTAGCTCGACTTAACAGTGAAATGGGACTCAATCTTGATAAATCCATTGTCAAGGGTGCAAGGCGTTTGGGAGGTGCCTCGGAAATAAAAACTCCGATTGAACTTACATTTTTTACTGAGGCATCTGCAGTTGAGATCCTGCGCAATCGCAAGAATTTGAAAGGTACCCGAATCTATGTAAATAAGGCTCTAACCAGGGGAAGGCGAGCCTTGTACAAGTTTGCATACTATAAATTCAAATTGAAAATATATTAACTTTACGGGGTGTTGTTTATGGCATGTGCGATTTGAAAATTATTCTTTTTAAAATAATTTATAAAGTAATTCAGACTCGCAATGTGTTATACGAACCTATCATTGAAATTATGAAGCGGTGAATTTTTCTTTTCTTTTCTTTTGTTTTATGGATCGTTTTCAGTGTTTTCTTCATTCTCCTTTGAAATTAGATGTTATTCTTAATTAAGCTACCGGAAGTGATAAAGATATGCCTTATGTAAATAATCTACCTGAATGTGATTATTCTTCAGGCGAGTTTCTATCGGATAAAACAAAAAGTTGTGATTTTCCGATCAGATCGTTACATGTAAATGCCCAGGGGCTACAAATTGCATTCAATGAACTGAAGCTGTTGCTTGCATCTAGTCCTATAGACATTAGCTGCGTTTTTTTCGAAGTTCCGTGTTTCATGGTTCATGTTCCAAGTTTCATGTTCTAGCCCAAAAACGCAGTTTTTGTCGCTTTCGTGTTCTCTGTCCATGTTCCTGGTTGAACGTCTAAAAACGCATTTTAGGAAAAGTGGCAAAATATTGAAAACTGTGGAAACATGTGGGAAAATTCTGAGCTTTTTTACTTGCCTGTTTTCTTGTACACATATGTTTCACCTTGGCCTCTATTCAAAAACGCATATTCAGCAGAATCTATGTCCATTTTCTTCCCTTCCATCTTATCCTTTCTTTTGTCATCTACAGATAACTTTTTTCTATCTGGATAGGGACCGATCGAACACGCAACACGCACAAAGAGCAAGTTCCAAGTTTGAGGAAACAGACAGTCGAACAGGCAACACGATGTTTCGTGTTTCGAAAAAAAACGATGTTTTGTTAAAACATGCTGTTACGTGTTTTGTCGAAAACGCAAAAATGTCAAAACAAGATTAAACCACGGAACAAACCACGCAAAAAAACGCCACTATTGTTGGAGTTTGCGAAACTTTTCTGTCTGCTAATACACCCCTTACAATGTTAGATCTGCCCGGGATGAAGTGTATTTCGCGTACAAGGTGTCAGAATGCGAGAGGAGGTCAGATGCTGTATATTCGTGATGACTGGTCTTTTAGTATTCTCAGTGATTTGTCTGTATTTGATGAAGGGTTATGTGAGACTATTTTTTTTGAAGTTGTACTTTTGGGCTGTAATCCATTTATTTTAGGTTCTGTTTATCGATCTCCGTCGGGTAACCCAAAAATATTTTTTGAAGTTTTTGAACCGCTGTTGAAAAATCTGGAAGCGTTGAAAAAACCGGTTATTATTTCGGGTGATTTTAATTTTGATCTTTTGAATTTCGATGTTGAAAATAATAAGGAATTTTTAACTGTGATGTTATGTTCTAATTTTCTTCCAAGTATTTTTCTGCCGACAAAAGTTGCAGCTAATACAGCAACATTATTAGATAATATATTTTTCTCCCCTGTTTTATTTGATGCTGAAAATTCGTCAGTAATTTTATCTGATATGTCAGATCATTTTTTGTTGAGTGTTCTTTTAAATTTAAATAATAGTAATAAAGAGCATGGAGATTCAACAATGGATAATTCAAAAAAGCGATATACATGGATTGACTGTAAAGTTCTACGTCAGTTAATTAGTGGCCATGATTGGAGTTTGGTTTGTGGCTCAGATGACGCAAATGCTGCGTTTTCAGATTTTATTGATCAAATGATGCGACTGCGGGATCGGGCTTCTTCAACACGAGTTTCGTATGGAAAGTTTTCGCAGAAATTTGACCCATGGATTACTGAAGGTATTTTAGCATCGTTAAAACATAAAAATAGAAAATTTAAGAATTATTTAAAATTACAGACACCTGAGTCGTTTTTATAATTCAGAGTTTATAGGGATAAGCTAAATTAAATTATAAGACATGAGAAGAGAAAATATTTTAAAGAGAAAATTTTGGAGTATAAATCAGATATGAGAAAAATATGACAATTGATAGATGAAAAGACACGTCCTCATAGTCGTAAGAATACTAGTGTTAATTGCCTTGTTTTAAATGGAGAAAATGTTACAGAGCCCAATGAAATTTTAAATGCTTTTGGAGATTATTTCAGTAATATTGGTTCTAGGCTTGCATTGACTATGAATATGCAACTGAATTCCCCTTCTGTTCCAGTTAATGAGCAACATGCAGAAAATTCGTTTTCTTTTTC
>NW_028300175.1:0-5000 GCF_049724085.1 Artemia sp. Qi Xiang Cuo
GTGATCGTCTCTTACTAGGTTGCTAGCTATCGCTGCAACCCGGAAAAAAAACACATTGTGCCCACATCGTTCTTTACTCAGGCAGTGCTAGCGCGCTGCCTATGATAAAAAACTGATTACACACAGGAAAAAGCCTACGGCTTTTTCTTCTTTTAAATAGTAAGAGACGAGTCTCAAATAATCAAGTAGCTAGCTAATTCCAAAAGTAATCAATTTTTGTTATTCCAATGATCGTTTTTTATTGTAACTAGGTTTCAGCCATCTCTACAGCCATGATACTATTGGAAATTACATAATCCCTATTTATGTTTTAGTTAACATGGACAAGGTGTCGTTCTTTATTGTATATGAAAATACATCAAAAATGCAATTTTTTTGACAAAATTGATTCTACTTTAAAAAGTATTTTATTTTTAAATACAAAAGTGACTAGATGTTGCAATTTCCTTTAAAATGAGCTATTATACAGCTCTCTATGATTTTCCAGTGCCCAGCTAGCTGAGCAGAAAAAAAAAGCGGAAAGAAAAAAATATCTCGTTTGTGGAGAATAACGTGGTAAAAGTCAATTTTCTTGATTTTCAAGCCAATATATTTTCTTTGTTATTCAAGCCAAAGGGCGGTAAGTTTCCTTTATAGAGGATTCGGACAAGGCGGTTCTAATGGTGTACTTTTTGTTTTGATCTGACTCTTTTTTTAGGATTTGGGGGGGTTTTATATTTCTTAACATTGGACGTGATCGTCTCTTACTAGGTTGCTAGCTACCGCTGCAACCCGGACTATGATGACGTTCATTATTTATCTAGTAGGGTTTAAGACAAGGTATTTCTAATGATGTACTTTTGTTTTGATCTGACTCTATTTTTAGGAGTTTTGGGTTTTTATATTTCTTAGCATTGGACTGATCGTCTATTACTAGGTTGCTAGCTACTGCTGCAACCCAAATTCACATATATATTTATTTATGAGAGGCAGCCTGGCCGAGTGGTCCAAGGCACTGGTGTTAGCCACCAGTCTCTTCAGAGGCGTGGGTTCAATTCTTACCGCTGGTATACGATTATGTTTGAAAGACTGCAGTGTGAAAAGACATCAAAAATGCAGTTTTTGGTGGAAAATTTCTTGATTTTTTAGTACTGATTTTTTAACTTGCGTGCAGCTTGCTTTGATCTAACCATTATGTATTCATGAATGAGACCATTTGCAGTTTTGACGTTTCTTATATAGTAATTATGACGTCACTGCATCAAAAATACAGTTTTTATTGGAAAAATTTATTCTCTTTTAGAAATAATTTATTTTAGCTACTATAGATTTTTAACCCAATTAATTTCCTTTAAAATGAGCTATTGAACAACCCTCTACGATGTTCCAGTGCCAAGCTATCTGTGGAAAAGAAAAAAGAAAAAAATATCCCGTTTGGGGAGAATAACGTGGTAAAAGTCTATTTTCTTGATTTTCAAGCCAATATATTTTCTTTGTTATTCAAGCCAAAGGGCGGTAAGTTTCCTTTAAGGAGGATTTGGACAAGGCGGTTCTAATGGTGTACTTTTTGTTTTGATCTGACTCTTTTTTTAGGAGCTACGGGTTTTTATATTTCTTAACATTGGAGGTGATCGTCTCTTACTAGGTTGCTAGCTACCGCTGCAACCCGGATCAAACAATCAAGTAGCTAACTAAGTCCAATGTATGGAATGGTTTGTTATTTAAGTGATCGTCTTTTAATGTAAATTTACTTACCTATACTATAGTTAAGTGGCCTATATAATTTAGTATAGGGAAGAGGTCGTTCTTTATTATAAAATTTATAAATTTAAAATCAACATAAAAATCCGATCCTTTTGATGTATTTACTATTTACTGGCATCAAAATTTCATTTTTTAGAGTTTCAGTTACTAACATGCACAAATTAACTTGCACAAAGATGTATTAATGAATATTAATATCAAGACTCATATGGAGCTTTTATATTATAATTCTCTGTTAGTACAGTGGCACCTGTCTGTCACGCGGAGGACTGGGGTTCGATTGTCCACCGGAGAGAATTTTTAATATATTGAATTTAAAGTAGTATCTCTTAAATTTAAAGTTTATGAAAGAAACTCGGTTTAGCTACCTCCTTGCTAAATATAGTAACTTAAATATAAATTAATATGGGCAAGAGGTTGTTCTTTATTATAAATTTTGTTAATTACAAAAGGTTTCTATATACAGCAGTTTCCTTTAAAATGAGCCATTACACAGCTCTTTATTATGACCACGAACTGTTTGAATTAATACTTAAAGTACTATGGGTTCAGTTCATTCCTTATTGTTATTATTTTTAAACAAATTAGATGAAATTAATTAGCTAATTTGACATGACATAGTAGGTAACTAAGAGCAAGAGTTCGTTCTTTACTATAAATATTCAGCCTTCAATAAATCCTATTTATAGTAACGATCCTTTATGTAACTAGCTACCGCTGCAACCCGGATGATGAAGATTTAACTGATGTGTCAAAAGTAAGGTTGCGAGTCGACTATTTTATTTTGGCCTTATTATAATTAGTATGATAAAATAATAATATGCATATGCTTCTTAAATCATACTTTTTTATAGTCCCATATGGTCTAGCGGGTAGGATAGGTGGCTTTCATGTAGCAGGTCCGGGTTCGATTCCCGGTATATAATTTGTAATGAACCACATCGATACTTTGAGTAATCTTTATTATAATTTTTAATATATTGACTTTAAATATAACTGTACTAGCCTATACCATAGTTAAGTGGCCTATAAAATTTAGCATAGACAAGAGGTCGTTCTTT
Source organism: Artemia sp. Qi Xiang Cuo (assembly GCF_049724085.1). Classification (NCBI taxonomy): domain Eukaryota; kingdom Metazoa; phylum Arthropoda; class Branchiopoda; order Anostraca; family Artemiidae; genus Artemia; species Artemia sp. Qi Xiang Cuo. The sequence goes on from NW_028300175.1 coordinate 2,805, forward strand.
ACTATATTATTATAATCTAGCTAAAATAATGAAGATAATATGAATGACCCACAGGGTTCAGTTTCTTTGGATTTGAGTTCGTTTTTTAACTATAAATACAAACAGGAAAAAGCCTACGGCTTTTTCTTCTTTTAAGAAGTAAGAGACGAAACTCAAACAATCAATTAGCTAACTAAGTCCAATGTATGGAATGGTTTGTTATTTCAGTGATTTACTAACCTATACTATAGTTAAGTGGCCTATATAATTTAGTATAGGCAAGAGGTCGTTCTTTATTATAAATTTTAAATACAAAAGTGACTAGATGTTGCAATTTCCTTTAAAATGAGCTATTATACAGCTCTCTATGATTTTCCAGTGCCCAGCTAGCTGAGCAGAAAAAAAAGCGGAAAGAAAAAAATATCCCGTTTGTGGAGAATAACGTGGTAAAAGTCAATTTTCTTGATTTTCAAGCCAATATATTTTCTTTGTTATTCAAGCCAAAGGGCGGTAAGTTTCCTTTATAGAGGATTCGGACAAGGCGGTTCTAATGGTGTACTTTTTGTTTTGATCTGACTCTTTTTTAGGAGTTGGGGGGTTTTATATTTCTTGACATTGGAGGTGATCGTCTCTTACTAGGTTGCTAGCTACCGCTGCAACCCGGATCATTTTCTTAAATCCTGGATCACAAGACATCTTAGTAGCAATCCTTACGCGTGCTCGAGCTTTATTGCGTTCGGTGGCATTTTTATCTCTTTTAAATAAACTTTTCTGATATTTCAGGATGTTAGCTTTATTTTTTGTGTAGTAAAGTTTTCTATTAGTAGAAATTTGGATTGTTCTATTTTGATATTGTTTTTGGTTATTCTTTCTTTTTTTCCACTCGCGTGAGACCATATTTTTTCAAGGTTTAAAATTATTAAGCACACAAAATCCCGTGTCGAGTATCTAAAACCTAGCATAAAACAAAACTAATTTTAAAATTTTCAGGTATTTATATTTTTTGAATTACAAAATTAGTATTATTGGTTAGACACCATAAATATTTTTGCATTTTAAATAATAAGTTTATTTATTCTGGACTTAAAACTAAAATAATTGCAATTATGAGACAATAATATGGAATGTACTTTACGAGTTACAAACCAAAAAAAGTTTGGTTCCAGGATACAATAATAAATTTGAACTGAGATGAAAAAAAAATTTCTTCCACGAGACAAAAAGCAAAACTAATTTTAGAATTTTCATGTATTTTTGTTGTTTAAATTAAAAAATTACTATTACTGATTAGGCATCATAAATATTTTTGCAGTTTACATAATAATTTTAGCGATTAAGCCAAAAAAGAAAATTTTGGTTCCAGGAGTTTCGGTTACTATTGAGACAAGTAGCTATTATTACTATAGAGTTCATTACATGGACTGTTTTATTGCTTCAAAATTCAAATATCTTTGAAAAGACTGCAGTATGAAAATACATCAAAAATGCAATTTTTTTGACAAAATTGATTCTACTTTAAAAAGTATTTTATTTTTAAATACAAAAGTGACTAGATGTTGCAATTTCCTTTAAAATGAGCTATTATACAGCTCTCTATGATTTTCCAGTGCCCAGCTAGCTGAGCAGAAAGAAAAAGCGGAAAGAAAAAAATATCCCGTTTGTGGATAATAACGTGGTAAAAGTCAATTTTCTTGATTTTCAAGCCAATATATTTTCTTTGTTATTCAAGCCAAAGGGAGTTAATTTTCTTTTATAGAGGATTCGGACAAGGCGGTTCTAATGGTGTACTTTTTGTTTTGATCTGACTCTGTTTTTAGGAGTTGGGGGGTTTTATATTTCTTGACATTGGAGGTGATCGTCTCTTACTAGGTTGCTAGCTACCGCTGCAACCCGGTAATAACGTTCCCTGCTCTTTTGTCTAGCCTGCTCAATTGTTGCTTCTCTATAAAGTTTATCATTGTGATAACGCTCCTTGATCTTTTGTTTAGCCTGCTCAATTCTTGCTTCTCTGTAATGTTCATCATTACCATACCGTTCCTTGATCTTTTGTTTGGCTGTCTCAATTTTTGCATGTCTATAATCTTCATCATTGTGATAACACATCTTGCTGTTTTCTTTTGCTCTCTCAATTATTACTTCTCGATACGCCTGGTCGGTTGAATACCTTTGTTTTGCTCTCTCAATTATTACTTCTCGATACACCTGGTCGATTTAATA
>NW_028300176.1:0-52026 GCF_049724085.1 Artemia sp. Qi Xiang Cuo
ACTTTGATTTTTTCTTTTCAAGTTAATATATCTGTTGTTTTTGTAGTACTCTTTCTTCAACTTTCGTATAGCCTGCTTTTATCTAACCATTATTCTAATCAAGAATTAAAGAATTTTCAGTTTTGACTTTCCTTATATGCTAATTATGACGTCACTCTATTCACGTAATAGCTCTAATATAAAACTATGATGACGTTCATTATTTATCTAGTAGGGTTTTAGACAAGGTATTTCTAATGATATACTTTTGTTTTGATCTGACTCTATTTTTATGAGTTTTGGGTTTTTATATTTCTTAGCATTGGACTGATCGTCTATTACTAGGTTGCTAGCTACTGCTGCAACCCAAATTCACATATATATTTATTTATGAGAGGCAGCCTGGCCGAGTGGTCCAAGGCACTGGTGTTAGCCACCAGTCTCTTCAGAGGCGTGGGTTCAATTCTTACCGCTGGTATACGATTATGTTTGAAAGACTGCAGTGTGAAAAGACATCAAAATGCAGTTTTTGGTGGAAAAATTTATTCTCTTTTAAAAATAATTTATTTTATTTACTATATATTTTTAACCCAATTAATTTCCTTTAAAATTAGCTATTGGAAAACCCTCTACGATGTTCCAGTGCCAACCTATCTCTGCATAAAAAAAAAGAAAAAAAAAAGAAAAAAAAAAAATATCCCGTTTAGGCAGAATGTTGTAGTAGCTGCCACTTTTCTTGATTTTCAAGCCAATATATTTCCCTTGCTGTTCAAGCCAAGGGACAGAAATTTTACTATGCAGGGGTTTCGGACAAGGCGGTTCTAATGGTGTACTTTTTGTTTTGATCTGACTCTTTTTTTAAGAACTATGGGTTTTTATATTTCTTAACATTGGACGTGATCGTCTCTTACTAGGTTGCTAGCTACCGCTGCAACCCGGATTGCTAGCTACCGCTGCAACCCGGTTGATCGAGCATTCACTGCCAGATTTTAATACATTAAGTGGTTTACCAGGGCCACTCATAAGGGACGAAGCAATGACACATAAGCTCATAAGTTTTTGTAAAGATAAGATTTTTTATCTGAGAAGAATTAGAGGAAGTACTATTATGGAGTCAAAGACTCTTTTATGGGATCTCTTACATCTGTTGTTAAAATCAAATAAGCAATACCCAGAAAATTGGAAAATTAGCAGACTTCTGAGCGGTAAAGAGCCTGAAGGTATCTATCATGAAGAGACTGAAGATATGAAATCGCTGGATTTCAATTTTTTAAAATATTTTCTACAAGGGGGTACGAGAAAAAACGCTCTAGACGACGCTATTGAATGTAGTTCGTGGGGCGAGGCCTCTGAGGTTGCTTTCTCGATGGACGAACAAGCAGTGAAAAAAGTGAGGAGAGCGTACGAATTATCACTGTCTTTGTCTTCCTTTAAGACATTTTCTCAGCTGCATTCTGGACGACAACCGGTTGCATGCTCTATTTTAAGTAATTTTAATTGGCGAAAATACCTGGCTGAGATATTATCTAACCCGTCCAGGACCCCAGGATTAGATAAAGCTGCGATTGTTGCTATGGGTGATTCCTTGAAGCACCGAGGAGACAGTTATGCTGCCCACTTTTGCTACCTAGTTGCTGGAGTGGAGTTTGGAACCCCGCGGATGATGCTCATTGGGGCCACAAGGGAAGAAATGCTCCACCCATCTAAACTGCTAGAATTTATTCAGATGACGAAAATCTATGAATACGCCATGTCTCTTGATTTTCATAATTACTCGATTAGATTTCTACTAGCATACAAGATCAAATACGCATTGGCTCTGGTCAACAATGGCTTGTACTCTGAGAGCTATAAATACTGTCAGAGTATGTGGAGTTGTTTAAGGACTTACTATAAACGAGACGATTTACAGCTTTCAAGGACTGTTTTGGAACTGGGACAAAAACTAATGCTCCTAGATCAAAATAATGAAGACGGCCAAAGAACAGATTGGATTACTGAAGCGTCAGGCATTATTTGGTCTTTCAATGTCAATATAAGCCAGAAGCTGAAGAAAAAATGTCAAATCAGATGGAACAATCTCTTTTAGAGCCCATCAAGAGCGAAAGAGTTAATGAAGAGGTTCAGCAAAAGGTTTCCCTTGGAATTGAAACCATGAATAATAATCCTCAAAGTCAACAAGACATTCGCAGCTTGCATGGCCCGGAAGGTGCAGCTACCTTGCCTCAGAAAGTTGTTCATTGCCAAGACCTGGAAGGAGCAGCTTATTCGACTCGTCCTGCTCAGCATTCCGCAAAAGAATTTGAAGCTCTTCCAAGAGCAGAAAAGACCTCATTTAACTCGAGTGCAATTGCTGGACCATCTCTTCAAAGGGGTCCCGCAGTATACGCGAATGAGCACTGTGCAATAGTTTCTAGGTGTGAAACTAGGGCTGTGAAAAATCTTACTGAAGACTTCGCCGCTCACAAAGACGTTGATTCGAAAGCTTCGCCCATTTCAAATAGTGGCCCAGAAACAGAGACAGATAAAGCAAACTTTTTCAAAAATATAATACAAAAATCTAATTCAATATTTAAGAGCAAAAATTTATACTTACCAGACGATCTTAAACAGAAATACAAATATCATCCAGAAAAGAAAAGGTGGGTAGACGTTGAAAACCCAGACGAGGAGAGCCCCAGCTCTTCCACCTTGTCAAACTTCTGAAGGTCAACCCATGCCCGCTCAAAAACCTGCACCTGGACGTAGACATCCTTTGATAAATAAGTCAAAGACTATAAAAAGAACTCCTCTAGAGCCAAGGAGTTCAAACCTTACACCTGGAGTAAGTACCCCCAACGTACCAAAGAAGGATAAACATGAAGGAGGAATTGAATTCACGCCAGAATTGCTCAATTCAATTGAAATAGCTGATTTTCCACGCTAGAATGAAGAAGTGTTAGTTTTGCGTGTGCTAAGAAACATAGAAATGAGAAAATGAATTCGCGCCTGAATTTCATTACCACCCTGGAATAAAATGAAGTATTTTGGCGTCTGTTAAAGATAAACAGTAAAGAGGAATGGAATTCTTGCCAGAAAAAACACTGTGTGAGTGACGTCAAATTTATATGAAGGGGCAAATATTGCACACATTTTTCTGAGGGACAATCGTATCGTTTTAGTAAATATTACGCATGCAGAATTACAAAATGACAAGTGACTCTGAACGACTAAAGAAAAAGCCTTGGAACAAGAAACCGCAAAAATCACATTGAACTGCAAACGAAAATGATGCACAACAAACTCGGCTGTTAGAATACAAATTAAAATTTCCTTCGAATGAAAGAACATGTTTGTTTAGCGTTTGTGAGTGAAAGATAAACAGGTCTGAGGAATTGGTTGTAGTATCTATGACACTTGCAAAATTACACAAGATAACCAAAGACGCTGAGCAGGTAAAGAAAAAGACATGCACCAAGAAACAGCAAAAATCACATTGAGTTGTAAGCGAAAAGCGTGACTTAAAACTAAAGAATAGCACGCTGATTATGCTATTGCGTCATTGAGGTATTTCAGAAATTACAATTGCATAAGGAACGTCTTGTTTTACCGTCTCTAAAGAATAAATAGGAAGGAATAATTGAATTCACACCAGAATTTCTTAATTCGACTGAAATTGTTAATTTTTCACCCTATGACTTGAAATTAAAGAATAAACCGTTACTGGATTGCGCAATTTAGATCTTTCAATGGCGATGGAACATTCCTGGTTGTTGTATAGTAACGCAATTAAAGCAGAAATACAACGATTGGAGAAAAGGTTGGAAAGAACTTTTTTTGTTATCTATTAAGTCATGCTAAAATGCACATGGTTTTGAATGACTCCAAACAGTTAAACAAAAGACATGGAAAATGTCTGAAGTAATGATGTACGGAAACAAAGCGCACCGATATCTGCGGCTAGAAGATGTGCTACAACAAGAATAAAAATGAATTTGAAATGAAAATAATGGACATAAAAATCCGCGGATCGAATAAAAGCGACAGTGTTGGTCATATAGGATCGTAAATGAAATCTGCGGTTAGAAGAGAAGCATCAGTGAGAATCACTATGACTCCCAAGAGAAAATAAATCCTATAAAATGGATGATTCGTTCATGCATTAACAAAAAGTGAATTCACGCCAGAATTTCTTAATTCAGTTGAAATTACTGATTTGACACCTCTTGACTTAAAACAATAACGTGATGATTATGCAACTGCGTAAATAAAACATAAAACACGCGGCAGGCGTATTTGAAATACGCGGCTTCGCGGCAGGATTTTGTATATTGATTCTGATTGTGACCCGTCTTCTAACTGAGGCTGTTGTCCCAGTGAATCAGCAGCTTGGTTTACATTATACTCCACTTCTCGCATTTTCATGTCACCTTTGGCATAGTTATTTGTGTCTCGTAATGTTTCTTTCAAGAGATCCATTAGGTTACGAGAGACCCCATAGTTTAAAGGATGTGCAAGACGTTTTAAACAGCTTTATCGGGCCTAAAAAGTACGTTGGACTATATGAAGGTGATCCAGTTCTGGAAATTATATCTTAGAGCATGAAGCTCCCCCCCCCCCAGGTCTTCAGGGCAAGGGTTATAAGTTATGCCTTGGGGGCCTATATGGCTTTTATAGCGGAGGAAAAATACGGTTTGACCTCGGGGATATTGCAACAGAATTTTTTTTTTTACACCAAAATGTTCGGAAAAATCAGCTTAATCACACAAAAAAAATTCCCCACAAACACCCTTCGCAATACTACCCAAAATCTTCCTAGGAGAGGTAAAATGAGGAGGTAAATCGGAATTTGTATTTGGAAGCATTTTTGGGTTTATGTGGTCGCTTTCTATAAAATCACCCATTAAGAATCCTAATCTGACGTCAGAATTATTGTTTTCTGTACCACAGTATCAATTTTTACATTCACAGAACGGGGGGGGGGGGATAGAAAGGACACAGCTCAGTATTTGCGGGATTCCGGCGGCTAAGGCATTATTTTTTATCAACTAAAGTACCATAGTGCCAAAAATGAGGTTAAAAAGCAGTTTTTTTTACTATTGAACTCATTTACACCTCTACGGGGCCTGTAATATTAGGGGTTGTTAAGTATAATATCTTGAAAAACCCCTTCTTTAATCGAGATCAAAATTTCAGATCAATCAGTTATAAAAAAAAAACGTTTAGAACTCAGGTAAATTAATCACAAGAACATTTTCATTTTAAAGCACAACCTAAAGCTAATTCTTCTTCCTGCTCGTCTTCGTTATTGTCCTCATCCTGTCTTGCTGCAGTGTTAGTGCATAACGCCCCTTTACACTCCCCGCAGGGCAAACCGTTCCGACGACAGCTGCATCTGAGCGACTCGCACCCGCTGGTGCACTGGCACTGCACCATCTTCAGTAGGTTCTCCGGTGCTGGAAAATTATTAATTGCTGAAAGCTGATCGGTTTAAAATGTTACTATAATTTTAAAGTTTATTTTCAATACCGAGTACAAAAGAAAATATTTGTTATAAAATTGGTTTTCAGTAAAGCGCCAATGACGCAGTAGGTTTTAGACTTTTACACCGAGAGAAGAACGTCATACCCAAACTCTGGTTTGTAGTGATTTTTGTCCGTTTCAAGCTTGATTTGCATATTCCATTTAAGTTCCACTCGTTTTTAGATTTATTTATTGATTTACATTAATATCTATTTTATGTTTGTTTTCGTTGATTGTTTATTTAATTTCTGTTCGTTTTAAGTTTCATTTATGCTTCAATAGGAAATTATTTTTTTTTATTTTAAGCTTGATTTTCATATTCAATCTAAGAATTACTCTCTTTAATATCTATTTATTCATTTATGTTATTAATTTTTCTATGTTTTTGATATGATTGCTTATTTAATTTCTGTTCATTTTGGGTTTCATTTATTCTTTAACAGTAATTTCTGGTCGTTTTGAGTTTGAATTTTAAAAGGTATTTTTATCTGCTGAGCTTAAGTTTAAAATGGCCAATACTTTTCTTTGAAAAAGAGCCATCTGAGGCGCATAGGGCATCGACGAAGCCTCGGTAAACGTCACGCATTGGGGTTGTAGTGATGTTTGAGCACTGCGTAGATCACGATCGTACGTGCATCTGAGCGTGTTTCTAGGTCTTCCCCTCTGTTGACGCCCACGTGACTGCCATTGTTGAGCCTGGTTTAGGATTCTTGATTCCTCCATCCAAAGGACATGGCCTAGATAGCTCCATCACTTCTTCTTAATCACTTCAGTAATAAGCGGCTGGCCAGTTCTTCTGCGAACCTCAATGTTGCTGACTCTATGACGCCAACCGATGCCCATCACGCGTCTCAAGCACATATTTTCGAAAGCTGTGAGTCTTTTCTCTGTCCCAACATCTAGCTTCCAGCATTCACTGGCATAGAATAGCATGGACAAGACGTTGTTATTAAGAAGTTGCAGCTTTAGTGCAATCGAGCACTTCTTTGATTTCCATACTGGCTTAATTTTGTTGAAAGCAGCGTTTACCATGCCATTTCTTCTCTTGACCTCATTTTGCACCTCTCCTGTGTAATCAACCCAGCTTCCGAGGTACTTAAATTCATGGACTTGTTCAACTCTACGATTTTTATGCTGTAGCTCAAATGGCGAGCCCGATGTTGCCATTGATTTAGTCTTGTCTATGTTGATGTTTAGACCAACTTTCTCCGCTTTAACACTCACATTATTAAGGAGCTCCTGGAGTCGCTGCTTTGTCATTTATAGAAGTGCCATATCATCCGCAAAGTCGAGGTCCGAGAGGATTTTATTTCCAACTATTATTCCGAAGCCGGCCGCTTCTCTCAACATAGGCCATTAAAATTACAAAAAAAGGATGATAAAACGCATCCATGGCGCACTCCTGACATAATTTTGAAGTGTCTAGTTGTTCCGTTCTCTGTCTTTATGCAACATTCCGTATTTTCATAAAAGGCCATGATCAAACTTATTATTTTCTTGGGGACACCATAACACTCTAGAATTTAACAGAGTGTGTCATGGTCCACGGAATCGAAGGCCTTTTCAAAATCAAAGAAGAGCATGTATATTTTGTTGGACCACACATTTGCTTCTTATATCAGAGTCCTGAGCGTAAATATGAGGTCTGAACAAGATCTACCTGTCCAAAAGTCATGTTGCTCTTCTCTCAGATACGGATCGAGTGTTTTATTCAGGCGTTCGAGTATTACAAGCGCTACAACCTTACTTGGTACTGATATTAGGTTTATGCCTCGCCAGTTATCGCAGTTGAGAGCATCACCTTTCTTAAATATCCTAACAACTATCCCTCTGGTCCAGTCGCCAGGGACCTTTTCGAAACTGCCCGACTGTTGTAATCAGCGTTATCCACACTGAGAGGAATTGATCATTTCCGAAGTTATGCAGTCTTCACCAGGTGATCTTCAATTCTTAAGTTTTTTCACTGCAACAAGTATTTCCGCAGATGTTGGAGGATTTTTGTCAATCTTAAGGGTAAGAAAGAGCATAGAAGGGATGCTTTCTCGGTGAGTTGGTCTCGGTCTATTCAAAACCTTTTCGAAGTGGGAAACCCATCTCTCGGCAATTTTCTCAGTTTCGGTGAGAACATTTCCGCTCTCATCTTTGACTTGGTTGAATCTGCTGGTTAGCTTTCCTAGCATTTCATTTGTGAGCCTGTAAACTGCTTTGGAGTTTCTTTTTTTAGCTGCTTCCTCTGCTAGTCTAGCCTTCTCTTCTGCACATCTCCGCTTGTCAGCTTTTGCCGACTTCTTGATTTTTCTGTCCTTCATTCTATATTGGACATTTGTGAAGACCGAAGGTCTGTCGCCGCCAGCAGAGAAAATTTGCTGTCTCAAGTCATTGCGCTCATCAATTAGTTTCCAAGTTTCTTGTGATATCCATCTTTCCTTCGGTTTCTTCTTTATCCTGAGCACATCCCTAGCAACTTGATTGTATGTTGTCTTCATTTCTTGCCATGCTGTTTCAGGACTGTCTGTGCCGTTTTCTATTTCAAGCAGAGCGAATGAGTTCTTCAGCTCCATACAAAATTTTCTTCAGGTTTCTCAGACATGTAACTTATCCACAACATAAAGCTTCGTAGAGTTTGACTTTGCGTTTTTGGGCACTTTCAGCTTAACGTTCAATTTTGATACCATAAGGATGTGGTCCGACTGGGCATCTGCCCCTCTGAAGCCACGTACGTCTAGAAGACTTGTCCGCTATCTCCTTAAGATTAGGAAATGATCTAATTGGTTCTTCGTCCTGCCGTCTGACGAGATCCATGACTGTTTGTGGATGGTTTTATGTTCTAACTGAGTTGTGCCGACCGTAAGATCATTCCTCAGAGAATAATCTACCAGAAGGGCTCCGTTTTCGTTCATTTCACCAAGACCATGTCTCCCTAGGACTTGCGGGCAGTAGTCTCTTTCATCTCCGACCTTTGATTTGAAGTCCCAAACCACACAAAGAAGGTCATTTGTTGGGACTTCTGATGCCAATGATTAAAGAGCTTGGTAGGATGACTCCTTATCAGCATTCTTTTCAAGTTACTATCTCTGTTGTTTGTGTAGTACTGTTTTTTCAACTTGCGTATAGCTTGCTTCGATCTAACCATTATCTAATCAAGAATGAGAGAATTTACATCTTTGTCGTTCTTAAGTAGTAATTTAGGCAGAATGTTGTAGTAGCTGCCAATTTTCTTGATTTTCAAGCCTTTAGTATAGGCAAGAGGTCGTTCTTTATTATAATTTTGCCATCTTCTTGTATTTCTTAATGTAATTTTTCCCTTTGTCCTATGCGTTCTTCGGTACAACCTCGCAGATAATTTAATTTTTTCATTATAGCTTTTGTCACCCCAGTATCTACCCATTATTCTGGTAGCAACTTTTTTCTTATGTTTGTTTCGGTAATCTTTATCGTTATCATACCGTTCCTTGCTCTTTTGTTTGGCTGTCTCAATTTTTGCATGTATACAATCCTCATCATTAAGATAACACTCCTTGCTGTTTTGTTTGGCTCTCTCAATTTTCGCATCTCGATACGCCTTGTCGGTTGAATACCTTTGCTTTTCTCTTTTCAAGATGTTGTCTCTGTTTTTTGTATAGTACTGTTTTTTTAAATTACGTATAACTCTATTAGAAGGCATCTTATTACAAAACAAGAAATAATATTCTTATAAAATTGAAACTTTTTAAGACTCGTATCATGTACCCATAACCTAACAAAAAATAAAACTAATTTTTAAATTTTCAGGTATTTTGTTAGTTTGAATTAAAAGATTAAAATTATTGCTCATATATCATAAATATTTTTGCAGTTTACATAATAACTTTAGTGATTCTAAACTGAAAAATGAAATATATTAAAAAATTGAATTTTTGGTCTGAAAATACATAGTAAATCCCACATCGGGTAGTTAGAACCTAACCAAAAATAAAACTAATTTTAACATTTTAAGGTATTTTTCTAGCTTGAATTGAAATATTCAAACTATTGCTCGGATACCATGGATATTTTGCAGTTTACACAAGCTGCAAAGAACGCATAAGGGCAAAATTAAAAATTATATTCAGAAGTCCAAAAACATGGCAACAATGCTGGCTGATCTTAGTAAATTTAGAAAAATTTTACGAATGTTTTACCGGGATTACGAAAAATATTCAAAATTAAAGATTAAAATTATCTCTGAAAGAATGGATTTTGTTGAAAAGTCAGCTAGAGATGCTTTCGCAAAACCTCATAGTAATATCCAAAAGAAATGTTGCATGTTTAGTGAAAAGCTTCCAAGGTATAAACCGGCAACTGTGGAACAGTATACAGATGTAATGGGAAATTTTATACATCACTGTGAATATATGGAGGCATAATTGTTCTTTACTTAGTTTCAGCTTTAATTCGATGATCCAGACTTTATGTACTAACTACATCCAAAGACTATGACGTCATTGATTAATATTGTATATAAAAAATTAAGTTTTTCGTAAAAAAAATTAATTAAAAAAAAATTAAGTACAAATAGCGCTAGATCTAGAGATTTCCTTTAAAATGAGCCATTGAACAACTCTCTACGATGTTCCAGTGCCAAGCTATCTGTGGAAAAAGAAAGAAAGAAAAAATATCCCGTTTGCGGAGAATAACGTGGTTAAAGTTAATTTTCTTGATTATCAAGCCAATATATTTTCTTTGTTATTCAAGCCGCAGGGCCGTAAGTTTCCTTTATAGGGTTTTCGGACAAGGCGGTTCTAATGGTGTACTTTTTGTTTTGATCTGACTCTGTTTTTAGGAGTTAGGGTTTTTATATTTCTTAACATTGGACGTGATCGTCTCTTACTAGGTTGCTAGCTACCGCTGCAACCCGGATTATTGCTCAGATATCATAAATTTTTTTGCAGTTTACATTATAACTTTAGCGTTTCTAAACTGAAAAATAAAATATATATTTAAAATGGAATTTTTTGGTCTAAAAATACATAGTCAATCCCTCATCGGGTAGTTAGAGCCTAACCAAAAATAAAACTAATTTTAACATTTTAAGGTATTTTTCTAGCTTGAATTGAAATATTCAAACTATTGCTCGGAAAACCATGGATATTTTTGCAGTTTACACAAGCTGCAAAGAATGCACAGTCTGATCTTTGTAAATTGAGAAAAATTTTACGAAAGTTTTACCGGGATTACGAAAAATATTCAAAATTAAAGATTAAAATTATCTCTGAAAGAATAGATTTTGTTGAAAAGTCAGCTAGAGATGCTTTCGCAAAGCTTCATAGTAATATCCGAAAGAAATGTTGCTTTTTTATTGAAAAGCTTCCAAGGTATGAACCGGCAACTGTGGAACAGTTAACAGATGTAATGGGAAATCTTATACATCACTGTGAATATATGAAGGCATAATTGTCCTTTACTTAGTTTCAGCTTAAATTCGATGATCGAGCCCTTATGTAATTAAAACACAGTTAGAAATACTTTTTTCTTGAGTCAGTGTTCCAGGAATTTGATCTAAATCATTAGTCTTACAAACACATATACTAATAACCCTAACAGGCTTGTTTTCGCCATAATTGAAAACATTGCTTTTCCTTCTCTGTTGATAGGTATGCTTGTATATATATTTTTATTGCTGCTACATAAACTGCAATTGCTTCTTCCAAAATTAATATACGAATTTTCTAAGAAGTACACCTCCGTATATTCACTGTGTTGTCGAACATTTTCCATTGCATCTATAAACTGTTCCGCAGTTGCCAATTCATACCTTGGAAGCTTTTCATTAAACTGACAACATTTCTTTTGGATATTACTATGAAGCTTTGCCAAAGCCTTTCTAGCCGACTTTTCAACAGCATCCGCTCTTTCAAAGAGAATTTTAATCTGTAATTTTGAATACTTTTCTCGATCTTGGTAAAAAATGCGTAAAATGTTTCTAAATTTACGAAGATCACCCTGCATTTTTGCCATCTTCTTGTATTTCTGAATGTAATTTTTCCCTTTATCCTTATGTGTTATTCGGTACAACCTCGCAGAGAATTTAATTTTTTCATTATAGCTTTTGTCACCCCAGTTATTCTGGTAGCAACTTTTTTCTTATATATTTTTCGGTAATCTTCATCATTGTGATAACACTCCTTGATCTTTGTATAGCCTGCTAAATTGTTGCTTCTCTATAAAGTTTATCATTTTGATAACGCTCCTTGATGTTTTGTTTGGCTGTCTCAATTTTCGCATGTCTATAATCTTCATCATTGTGATAACGCTCCTTGATGTTTTGTTTGGCTATCTCAACTTTCGCATGTTTATAATCTTCATCATTGTGATAACGCTCCTTGATCTTTTGTTTGACTGTCTCAATTTTTGCATGTCTATAATCTTCATCATTGTGATAACACATCTTGCTGTTTTGTTTTGCTCTCTCAATTATTACTTCTGGATACGTCTGGTCGGTTGAATACCTTTGCTTTTCTCTTTTCAAGTTACTATCTCTGTTTTTTTTTGTAGTACTGATTTTTAACTTGCGTGTAGCTTGCTTTGATCTAACCATTATTTATTCATGAATGAGACCATTTACAGTTTTGACGTTTCTTATATAGTAATTATGACGTCACGGCGTAATGATTTTATTTCATGACGTCATGGCGCAATGGTATTATTTCATGACGTCTTCAGAAACAACAATATAATTTCGTGATTTTCTATTCATGTCATAGCTCTAATATAAAACTATGATGAAATTCATTATTTATCTAGTAGGGTTTAAGACAAGGTAGTTCTAAATGATGTACTTTTGTTTTGATCTGACTCTATTTTTAGGAGTTTTGGGTTTTTATATCTCTTAGCATTGGACTGATCGTCTCTTACTAGGTTGCTCGCTACTGCTGCAACCCAAATTATGAGAGGCAGCCTGGCCAAGTGGTCCAAGGCTCTGGTATTAACCACCAGTCTCTTCGGAGGCGTGGGTTCAAATCTTACCGCTGGTATACGATTATGTTTGAAAGACTGCAGTGTGAAAAGACATCAAAAATGAAGTTTTGGGTAGAAAAATTTATTCTCTTTTAGAAATAATTTATTTTATGTACTATAGATTTTTAACCCAATTAATTTCCTTTAAAATGAGCCATTGAACAACTATCTACGATGTTCCAGTGCCAAGCTATCTCTGGATACAAAATAAAAAAAAATATCCCGTTTAGGCAGAATGTTGTAGTAGCTGCCACTTTTCTTTATTTTCAAGCAAATATATTTTCTTTGTTATTCAAGCCAAAGGGCAGTAAGTTTCCTTCATAGGGTTTTTGGAAAAGGTGGTTCTAATAGTGTACTTTTTGTTTTGATCTGACTCTTTTTTAAGGAGTTAGGGGTTTTTATATTTCTTAACATTGGACGTGATCGTCTCTTACTAGGTTGCTAGCTAACGCTGCAACCCGGATGTGGAAAAAAAGACCTATACTATAGTTAAATGGCCTATAAAATTTATTATAGGCAAGAGGTCGTTCTTTATTATACCGCTGCAACCCAGATATTCTTTACCATAACAACCTGGATGACGTCAGTTACAACTTGGGTTTCGTTTTATGCTATATCATTACAAACAAGAAAAAGCCTACGGCTTTTTCTTCTTTGAAATAGTAAGAGACGAACCTCAAGCAATCAAGTAGCTAACTAAGTCTAATGTATACAGTGGTATGCTATTCCAATGATCGTCTTTTAATGTAATGAACAACTCTCTACGATATTCCAGTCTTAACTATCTTAACTATTCCAAGCTATCTGTGGAAGAAAAAAAGGAATAAAGAAAAAAAGATGCCGTTTAGGCAGAAGGCTGTAGTAGCTGCCAATTTTCTTGATTTTCAAGCCAATATGTTTCCCTTCCTGTTCAAACCAAAGGACAGAAAATTTCCTATACAGGAGTTTTGGATAAGGCAGTTCTAATGGTTTACTTTTGTTTTGATCTGACTCTTTGTCTTGATTTTAAAGCCAATATATTTTCCTTGCTGTTCAAGCCAAGGGACAGAAAGTTACCTATACAGGGGTTTCAGACAAAACGGTTCTAATGGTGTACTTTTTGTTTTGATCTGACTCTTTTTTAGCAGCTATGAGTTTTTGTATTTCTTAACATTGGACGTGATCGTCTCTTACTAGGTTGCTAGCTACCGCTGCAACCCGGAATTCCTATAAAGGTATTTCTGACACGGCGGTTCTAATTTTGTACTTTTGTTTTGCTTTGACCCTCTTTTTAGGATTTATGGGTTTTTATATTTCTTAACATTGGACGTGACGTTTCTTACTAGGTTGCTAACTACCGCTGCAACCCGGATATTTAAAATTAATGATCTCTTATATAACACACCTTAGAGAATATATTTTCAAATCGTTCTTTACTATAACTCTATTTTGAATATAATTTCTCTTAATTACAAAAGGTTTTTAACCCCATTAATTTTCTTTAAAATGAGCCATTAAACAACTCTCTACGATGTTCCAGTGCCAAGCTATTTGTCGATTTATTAACCTATACTAAAATTAAGTAGCGTATAAAATTTATGGGTGGGAATGCGAGTCCATTCATAGCAGACCTGTTTTTAAGTCAATTAGAATACGAATATATGATAAATAAAAATAGCCCAAGCAATGTAAAATATAACCTTTCAAATAATAAAAGATATCTGGACGATCTCTTAGTAATAAATTGTGCAGAGTTTATTGAGATTTCAAAAAATATTTATCCACAAGAGTTAATTCTTGAGCCTAGCTATGGGATGGGACACTCCGACCATTTCTTAGATTTAAATATTAATATTTCAAATAATAATAAATTAGTTTTTAAATTATATAATAAAACGGATGATTTTAATTTTGAAGTAATTAATTTTCCATTCCTTGAAAGTAATATACATTCAAATATTATTTATTCGGCTTCTTATTCCCAATTACTTAGGTATGCAAAAATATGCAGTAATTACACAGATTTTAAAAATAGATGTAAAAAGCTGAGCGAAAAACTGATCTTAAGAGGTTTTTCTGCCAAAAAAATTAGTTGGCAATTCAAAAAATTTAGTTTTATGTATAAAGAACTTTTAAGTAAATATACAAAAAATTATAAAGAAATACTGAATGATATTTTAATATAATTTCTCTTGCGCTTTTCTTTTTTGGAAGTTTGAGTTTGTAGTGGTTTTCAAACAAGCTTGAGGATCTTTAAATTGGTAATTGGTTCCAGATACAAATAAAAGATACATCTGGACATGTCTTCATTTGTTCCAGAATGGTTTCTGGCAGTAACCTCTGGGATTTTATCAAGGAAACATTGAAACACTTTTTGTATGTAATTTTTAATAGCTTGACTAGTATTCATGTATTTCACAAGTTTACCTGACATAGGGTTACCATATAGATCTTATGGTAGAGGCTCCACCGTGCTGGGTAAAGAAAGTAAAGCCTCGAAACCCGTTAAGGCTGGTGGTATTTCTTCTGATGAGCCCTAAATGGAAGGTTCTACTTGGAAATATTTTGCTAGATTTAAGGTGCTTTTGCTTGTAAATTTAAAACGACTTACATTTATTGATGACGACTTTGCATGGACTTGGACATTTCTATTTGGTTGACGGTTCGGGTATACTGTTTGTCCTAGGTAGTTGGATAGATGGGTAAGGTAAAAGCCTCGTACAAGTGCACATTTGTCTCAATTGCTGGATTAGGACGACAGTTTTTTTTTTTTTTTTTTTTTTTTTTTTTTTTTTTTGGCCAAGTAATTACCTCTTGAACATAATATGGATCCAGGTTGGATCTAGTGCTGGTGGAGGAATCATCAAAAATTCCTCCCCGACGGACCTTAACCCTGGTCCAGGTTTTACCTGAAATTGATGATTATTTGGCGAATGTATCACTTATTTTAAAAGGGTAGCATAAGTAAATGTTCTATTTTGGGTATTTTTTTTTTTTTTTTTTTTTTTTTTTTTTTTTTGTATGATTATTTAGAGTAACCTTATTACTTGTGGACTTTTGGCTTGGCTTTTGGAGATGTTTTGGATTTTTCTATTGTTTGTCGTTTTAGCTTTATTTGATTTATGATTTTATATTGAATAATATTGGTAAGGATAATATTCAAAGGGGTCTGCCGAATATTAGTAAGTTTAATGGTCGTTGTTTTCTTTTTCAAGATAACTTCATCACTCGAAATTATGTTAAAAGCACTTTATATAATAAAAATTTTAAATGTTTATTAACTGGACAGGTAAATTGTAAAACAAATAATATTATCTATTTACTAGAATGTAAAAATTGTCAATTACAATATGTAGGGGAAACAATTAACAACAAATATAAGAGATTTTCGGGACATAAAACTACAATTACCAAAGAAAAAACTAATAATGATCTAGTTCAACATTCAATAATGGTAGTTTCTCTATATCTAATCTAACTATTACATTTTTCGAGACTCCGAAACTATATAACTTTACTAAAGAATAAAAAAATAGTAAATAACACAGACGAGAAGATTATTGGATCCGTAACCTGGGTACCACATACCCTTGTGGCCTAAACAATCGAGTTGGGAAATAAGGAGACATGTCGAATGTGGTTGCTAACTGTATTAATGGGTTAACGGAGCACCCTTCTTTTAATTGCCCCACTAAACGTAAAAACCGATCAAGAGGACATATGAAAAATAATAAAAAGAATTATTTAGATTTAAATGAATTTTTAATCGATTTAGGTCACATATTTGAGACTAATGGAATGACTAGTTTAATAAAATCTTTAAATAAGTTATCAAGGAATAATTTAATAAAAGTATTCTGGATTGCAAAAAATAGTACAACATGTAACTCAAAAAATAAATTAATTTATGATGCAGTTTGCATTTTAGCTAAATCAAAATTTATTTCAAAATATAATAAATCTGATAAAATTGTAAATAAGGATAATAGATTATATTTGTCTATTAATTTTTTGTTCTAAACAAATAGAAGATATTAATTTGCCAAGAATCTTAAACCAGCGGAGAGCAAGGAATGCCTTCCCATGTAATTTGGTGTATAATGGTAGTCCAATTTTAACATATAAATTTTCAAAAACAATTGGTCAAATGATTTTTAATTATAATTCAATACATAAAAAACTGGACTGGGAGAGTAATTGGAAACCGGTTTGTAATTGTGAGCAATTTTTACCGTATGTGGATCAAACTTATAAGCATATTGTAACGAGGGATTTGTCCATTATAAAGCATCGTGATCTTCAAAATATAATGAAAATGGGTGCTAAGTTCCGTCTTTCTTACCGCATAAGGCCAGCAGATATTCTTAGGGGATTAAAGAATGATTTAAACTTATTGATAATTGGTGCAAGAAGGAGAAAATTACTAAAGATAGATTTCAGAATTGGATAAATTTGATTTTGACTAGTGTAAGAAATAGCATGTATAGAATTAATCCAACAGGTTCTGTGAAAAACTCAATATTTTATAATGCCAATATGAAACAAGCAATTGCCAATATACAGAATGAATTTATAATTGTACCAGTTGATAAGGCTAGCAATAATTTTGCCATAATTTGTCGGAAACTCTATTGTGATATTTTATCAAAAGAGTTACAAACAACAAATACATACGAAAAGGCCCATATGGAGGAGAATAGTCTAATTGAAAGTATAGAAGAAAGAATTTTGAAAAAATTCAATATTAAAATAAATGATAATGATAAACAGTGTCCTTTATTATATTGGACGATAAAATTTCATAAAAATCCACAAAACCACGTTTTATTGCTGGGGCAGCAAGGTGTCCAACCAGAATTGCGGCTACTGACCTATCTTTAATTTTAGGAGAAATTAGAAATAAATTTAAAGCATATTGCTCCGGAATTAAAAATTTTTCTAACTTTAACCCATATTGGAGTGTTAATAACTTGTTACAAGTGATAGATTCTTTGGCAAATGTTTCAGCTAAAAGAGTCGATACATTTGATTTTACTAATCTGTGTACAAATTTGTCACTAAATTTAGTATTCGAAAAATTGAAAATGGTGATAAAGAAATCTTTTCTTTTGTCTAATATCAGATTTTTGAAAATTGATACTTTTAACGAAAAAGCCCAATGGACTAATTTCTTTACTAGTAATACTAACTCAAGACGTTGTAGCTTGTATATGGTATACAATTTATTGGAATTTTTTCTATTTAATACATTTATAATATTTAATGGAAATTTATATAAGAAAACTTTAGATATTCCTATGAGTGGGACTGCAAGTCCATTCATAGCGGACCTGGTTTTAAGTCAATTAGAATACGAATATATGATAAATAAAAATAGCCCAAGCAATGTAAAATATAACCTTTCAAATAATAAAAGATATCTGGACGATCTCTTAGTAATAAATTGTGCAGAGTTTATTGAGATTTCAAAAAATATTTATCCAAAAGAGTTAATTCTTGAGCCTAGCTATGGGATGGGACACTCCGACCATTTCTGAGATTTAATTATTAATATTTCAAATAATAATAAATTAGTTTTTAAATTATATAATAAGACCGATGATTTTAATTTTGAAGTAATTAATTTTCCATTCCTTGAAAGTAATATACATTCTAATATTACTTATTTGGCTTATTATTCCCAATTATTTAGGTATGCAAAAATATGCAGTAATTACACAGATTTTAAAAATAGATGTAAAAAGCTGAGCGAAAAACTGATCATAAGAGGTTTTTCTGCCAAAAAAATTAGTTGGCAATTCAAAAAATTTAGTTTTATGTATCATGAACTTTTAAGTAAATATACAAAAAATTATAAAGAAATACTGAATGATATTTTAATATAATTTCTCTTGTGTTTTTCTTTTTGGAAGTTTGAGTTTGTAGTGGTTTTCAAACAAGCTTGAGGATCTTTAAATTGGTTATTGGTTCCAGATACCAATAAAAGATACATCTGGACATGTCTTCATTTGTTCCAGAATGGTTTCTGGCAGTGACCTCTGGGATTTTATTAAGGAAACATTGAAACACTTTTTGTATGTAATTTTTAATAGCTTGACTAGTATTCATGTATTTCACAAGTTTTACCTGACATAGGGCTACCATATAGATCTTATGGTAGAGGCTCCACCGTACCGGGTAAAGAAAGTAAAGCCTCGAAACCCGTTAAGGCAGGTGGTATTTCTTCTGTTGAGCCCTAAACGGAAGGTTCTACTTGGAAATATTTTTCTAGATTTAAGGTGCTTTTGCTTGTAAATTTACAACGACTTACATTTATTGATGACGACTTTGCATGGACTTGGACATTTCTATTTGGTTGAAGGTTCGGGTATACTGTTTGGTCCTAGGTAGTTGGATAGATGGGTAAGGTAAAAGCCTCGTTCAAGTGCACATTTGTCTCAATTGCTGGATTAGGACGACAGTTTTTTTTTTTTTTTTTTTTTTTTTTTTTTTTTTTTTGCCAAGTAATTACCTCTTAAACATAATATGGTTCTTAAATCATACATATTTATAGTCCCCTATGGTCTAGCAGATAGGATAGCTGGCTTTCACCTAGCAGGCATGGGTTCGATTCTTGATATGGGAAAAATTTTAACTCTATAATCTTCGAAAATTAGAAGCTCTAAACCTTTTATAATTTATAGTGAGCCACATCGATCCTTTATGTATTTCTTTTCAAGATACTATCTCTGTTGTTTGTGTAGTACTGTTTTTTCAACTTGCGTATAGCTTGCTTCGATCTAACCATTATTCTAATCAAGAATGAGAACATTTACATCTTTGTCGTTCTTAAGTAGTAAAACTCAAACAATCAAGTAGCTAACTAAATCCAATTTATGGAATGGTTTGTTATTTCAGTGATCGTCTTTTAATGTAAAAATATAAATACTGTAATCTTAACTATAGTGAAGTTGCGTATGCAAGTTAGTAGAGGGAAGAGTTTGATCTTTATTACATTACATTAAAGGTAGAACTCTTTCTAATTGATTACAAACAGGAAAAAGCCTACGGCTTTTTCTTCTTTGAAATAGTAAGAGACTAGCCTCAAACAATCAAGTAGCTAACTAAATCAAATGTATGTATTGGGTTTTTATTCCAATGACCGTCTTTTAGTGGAAATTTTTAATATATTGGCCTTAAATATAATAACTGTACTAGCCTATGCTATAGTTAAGCGGCCTATAAAATTTAGTATAGGAAAGAGGTCGTTCTTTATTATAATACATAATAATTTTAGCGATTAAGCCAAAAAAGAAAATTTTGGTTCCAGGAGTTTCGGTTACTATTGAGACAAGTAGCTATTATTACTATAGAGTTCATTACCATGAACTGTTTGATTGCTTAAAAATTCAAATATCTTTGAAAAGACTGCAGTATGAAAATAAATCAAAAATGCAATTTTTTTGACATAATTGATTCTACTTTAAAAAGTATTTTATTTTTAATTACAAAAGGCACTAGATGTTGCAATTGCCTTTAAAATGAGCTATTATACAGCTCTCTATGATTTTCCAGTGCCCAGCTAGCTGAGGAGGAAAAAAAGCGGAAAGAAAAAAATATCCCGTTTGTGGAGAATAACGAGGTAAAAGTCAATTTTCTTGATTTTCAAGCCAATATATTTTCTTTGTTATTCAAGCCAAAGTGCGGTTAGTTTCCTTTATAGAGGATTCGGACAAGGCGGTTCTAATGGTGTACTTTTTGTTTTGATCTGACTCTTTTTTCAGGAGTTAGGGGGTTTTATATTTCTTAACATTGGAGGTGATCGTCTCTTACTAGGTTGCTAGCTACCGCTGCAACCCGGATCCTATATAAGGGTTTCGGACACGGCGGTTCTAATGGTGTACTTTTTGTTTTGATTTGACTCTTTTTTCAGGAGTTGGGGGGTTTTATATTTCTTAACATTGGACGTGATCGTCTCTTACTAGGTTGCTAGCTACCGCTGCAACCCGGATTGCTAGCTACCGCTGCAACCCGGATTTTGGGCAGGGCGGTTCTAATAGTGTACTTCTTATTTTGATCTGAATTTTTTTGGGAGTTATGGGTTTTTATATTTCTTAACATTGGAGGGGATCGTCTCTTACTAGGTTGCTAGCTACCGCTGCAACCTGGATTACTCTATTACAAACAGGAAAAAGCCTATGGCTTTTTCTTAATTTGAATAGTAAGAGACGACCTGGCTACAACCTACGATTATGGCATCATTGATCAATCTTTAACATAAATAATTATAATCTTATTTTAGTTACTATGGGCAGGAAGTTTGTTCTTTACTGTAATGCCAAGCTATCTGAGGAAAAGAAGAAAGAAAGAAAAAAATATCCCGTTTGTGGAGAATAACGTGGTTGAAGTCAATTTTCTTGATTTTCAAGCCAATATATTTTCTTTGTTATTCAAGCCAAAGGGCGGTAAGTTTCCTTTATAGGGGTTTCGGACAAGGCGGTTCTAATGGTGTACTTTTTGTTTTGATCTGACTCTATTTTTAGGAGTTAAGGGTTTTTATATTTCTTAACATTGGACGTGATCGTCTCTTACTAGGTTACTAGCTACCGCAGCAACCCGGATACCGCTGCAACCCGGATTAGTATGATGAAATAATAATATGCATATTGTTCTTAAATCATACTATTTTATAGTTCCGTATGGTCTAGCGGATAGGACAGCTGGCTTTGTCTAAGAGGCCCGGGTTCAATTCCCGGTATAGGAAGATTTTTAACTCTATAATCTTCGAACATTATAATTTACATTATAATTTCGAACCTTTTATAATTTATAATGAACCACATCGATCTTTTATGTAAAAAGAGACGAAACTCAAACAATCAAGTAGCTAACTAAGTCCAATGTATGGAATGGTTTGTTATTTCAGTGATCGTCTTTTAATGTAAAAACTAAAAGAAATGTTTAAAACACAGTTAGAAATACTTTTTTCTTGAGTCGGTGTTCCAGGAATTTGTTCTAAATCATTAGTCTTAAAAACACATATACTAATAACCCTAACAGGCTTGTTTTCGCCATAATTGAAAAGCATTGCTTTTCCTTCGCTGTTGATAGGTATGCTTGTATATATATTTTTTTTTGCTGCTACATAAACTGCAATTGCTCCTTCCAAAATTAATATACGAATTTTCTAAGAAGTACGCCTCCGTATATTCACTGTGTTGTCGAACATTTTCCATTGCATCTATAAACTGTTCCGCAGTTGCCAATCCATACCTTGGAAGCTTTTCATTAAACTGACAACATTTCTCTTGGATATTACTATGAAGCTTCGCCTAAGCATTTCTAGCCGACTTTTCAACAGCATCCGCTCTTTCAAAGAGAATTTTAATCTGTAATTTTGAATACTTTTCGTGATCCTGGTAAAACATGCGTAAAATGTTTCTCAATTTACGAAGATCAGCCTGCATTTTTGCCATCTTCTTGTATTTCTGAATGTAATTTTTCCCTTTGTCCTTATGCGTTCTTCGGTACAACCTCGCAGAGAATTTAATTTTTTCATTATAGCTTTTGTCACCCCAGTATCTACCCATTATTCTGGTAGCAACTTTTTTCTTATATATTTTTCGGTGATCTTCATTATTGTGATAACGCTCCTTGATCTTTTGTCTAGCCTGCTCAATTGTTGCTTCTCTATAAAGTTTATCATTTTGATAACGCTCCTTGATGTTTTGTTTGGCTGTCTCAATATTCGCATGTCTATAATCTTCATCATTGTGATAACTCTCCTTGATGTTTTGTTTGGCTGTCTCAATTTTCGCATGTCTATAATCTTCATCATTGTGATAACGCTCCTTGATCTTTTGTTTGGCTGTCTCAATTTTCGCATGTCTATAATCTTTATCATTGTGATAACGCTCCTTGAACTTTTGTTTGGCTGTCTCAATTTTCACATGTCTATAATCTTCATCATTGTGATTAATTCCATCATTAATTAATTTTGATCTGACTCTATTTTTAGGAGTTTTGGGTTTTTATATTTCTTAGCATTGGACTGATCGTCTCTTACTAGGTTGCTAGCTACTGCTGCAACCCAAACTCACATATATATTTATGAGAGGCAGCCTGGCCGAGAGGTCCAAGGCACTGGTGTTAGCCACCAGTCTCTTCGGAGGCGTGAGTTCAAATCTTACCGCTGGTATACGATTTTGTTTGAAAGACTGCAGTGTGAAAAGGTATTAAAAATGCAGTTTTTCGTAGAATAATTTATTCTCTTTTAGAAATAATTTATTTTAGTTACTATAGATTTGTAATCAAATAATTTCCTTTAAAATGAGCTATTGAAAAACTCTCTACGATGTTCCAGTACAAAGCTATCTCTGGAAACAAAAGAGAGAAAAAATATCCCGTTTAGGCAGAATGTTGTAGTAGCTGCCACTTTTCTTGATTTTCAAGCCAATATTTTTCCCTTGCTGTTCTCAAGCCAAGGGACAGAAAGTTTTTCTATACAGGGGTTTTGGATAAGGCGGTTCTAATGGTGTACTTTTTGTTTTGATCTGACTCATTTCTTAGGAGCTATGGGTTTTTATATTTCTTAACATTGGACGTGATCGTCTCTTACTAGGTTGCTAGCAACCGCTGCAACCCGGAGAGTATACGCAAGAGGTCGTTCTTTACTGTAATATCAGTTACTATGGGCAAGAGATCGTTCTTTATTGTAAAAAAGACATCAAAAATGCAGTTTTTGGTGGAAAAATTTATTCTCTTTCAGAAATAATTTATTTTAGTTATAAAAGGTTTTTAACCCAATTAATTTTCTTTAAAATGAGCTATTGAACAACTGTCTGCGATGTTCCGGTGCGAAGTTATCTATGGAAAAGAAAGAAAAGAGAAACAAATATCTCGTTTGTGGACAATAACGTGGTAAAAGTCAATTTTCTTGATTTTCAAGCCAATATATTTTCTTTGTTATTCAAGCCAAAGGGCGGTAAGTTTCCTTTATAGAGGTTTCTGACAAGGCGGTTCTAATGGTGTACTTTTTGTTTTGATCGGACTCCTCTGTTAGGAACTATGGGTTTTTATATTTCTTAACATTGGACGTGATCGTCTCTTACTAGTTTGCTAGCTACCGCTGCAACCCGGATGAACAACTATCTACGATGTTCCAGTACCAAGCTATCTCTGGAAACAAAAGAAAAAAATATCCCGTTTAGGCAGAATGTTGTAGTAGCTGCCGCTTTTCTTGATTTTCAAGCCAATATATTTACCTTGCTTTTCAAGCCAAGGCTCAGAAAGTTTACTTTAGAGGGGTTTCGGACAAGGCGGTTCTAATGGTGTACTTTTTGTTTTGATCTGACTCCTTTGTTAGGAACTATGGTTTTTTATATTTCTTAACATTGGACGTGATCGTCTCTTACTAGGTTGCTAGATACCGCTGCAAACCGGATATCATATTGTTAATTTTACACAATTAATTACTGATGTCATAGTCCAAATGGCAAGCACGCTTGGCCTTAAACCGAAAGGTTGGTGGTTCAAAGCCACCCAGGATCATTTTATTTAATTTGTAATTCAGCTATCAATAAAACCATATCATTACTATATCATTAACTAGTATATGCTTATTAAGTATAGGCAAGAGTTCGTTCTTTATTATAATTTTAACCCAATTAATTTCTTTTAAAATTAGCTATTAAACAACCCTCTACGATGTTCCAGTGCCAAGCTATCTCTGGATACAAAGAAAAGAGAAAAAAATATCCCGTTTGTGGAGAATAACGTGGTAAAAGTCAATTTGCTTGATTTTCAAGCCAATATATTTTCTTTGTTATTCAAGCCAAAGGGCGGTAAGTTTCCTTTATAGAGGTTTCGGCAATTTGGTTCTAATGGTGTACTTTTTGGTTTTGATCTGACTCCTCTGTTAGGAACTATGGGTTTTTATATTTCTTAACATTAGACGTGATCGTCTCTTACTAGGTTGCTAGCTACCGCTGCAACCCGGATCAAGCCAAAGAGTGATACGTTTCTTTAATAGGGGTTTTGGACAAGGTGGTTCTAATGGTGTAATTTTTGTTTTGATCTGACTCTTTTATCAGGAGTTAGGAGTTTTTATATTTCTTAACATTGGACGTGATCGTCTCTTACTAGGTTGCTAGCTACCGCTGCAACCCGGATTGCTAGCTACGGCTGCAACCTGGAAAGTTCGATGATCGAGCCTTTATGTAACCCGGATTAAAAAATTATTATCATATCTTATATGTAACTTTTATTTTATGAGTCTTCGATAGTCTAATGGTAAGTATGCCCATTAGTTACCTGGAAGAAGGGGGTTCGATTCCCCGTCGGGGAGAACTTTTAATATGTTGAATTAAAAGCACTATCTTTTCAATTTAACAAAAAAGGAAAAAAGCCTACGGCTTTTTTCTTCTTTTAAATAGTAAGAGACAAAACTCAAACAATCAAGTAGCTAACTAAGTACAATGTATGGAATGGTTTGTTATTTCAGTGATCGTCTTTTAATGTAATCCCGGAGTGGGAAAATT
Source organism: Artemia sp. Qi Xiang Cuo (assembly GCF_049724085.1). Taxonomy (NCBI): domain Eukaryota; kingdom Metazoa; phylum Arthropoda; class Branchiopoda; order Anostraca; family Artemiidae; genus Artemia; species Artemia sp. Qi Xiang Cuo. Next base: position 24,954 of record NW_028300176.1, read on the forward strand.
TTTAACTCTATAATCTTCGAACATTTGAACCTTTTATAATCTATAATGATGTATAATATAAATACTGTAATCTTAACTATAGTGAAGTTGCGTATGCAAGTTAGTATAGGGAAGAGTTCGATCTTTATTATAGACTAACTAATTCCAATGTATACAATTGTTCGTTATTCCAATAATTGTCTTTTAATGTAATAATTAAGTTGCGTATAAAATTTATCATAGGGAAGAAGTCGTTCTTTGTTATAATTATGTAATCAGTTACTAAGGGTAAGAGATCGTTCTTTACTGTAATTTCCTATAAAGGGGTTTCGGACAAGGCGGTTCTAATTGTGTACTTTTTGTTTTGATCTGACTGCTTTTTTAGGAGCTATGGTTTTTTTTATTTCTTAACATTGGACGTGATCGTCTCTTACTAGGTTGCTAGCTACCGCTGCAACCCGGATAATATAAACCACCTTATATCAGTTACTATGGGCCAGAGATCGTTCTTTACTGTAAACTATTTCAAAATTATTTAAACACTATACATTCCGGTGTACAGTCGATATGAAGGTTATTTAATACTGTTCGGACATTCTCCTGACTTTTCAACATTTTCCCAGCACAGTAATCACAGACAGAGAATGAATCTATGACATCCTCTTTCCAACCTGTACAATGAATTAGCTGTTCTCTGTCATCTTTGAGTATGTCCTGTTGGAGGTGTTCTAAAATCGTGGCCAACATTACATCAAAACCTTTCTTATTTGAAAGGGATCTTAGACTCTTCAATTGGTATTTTTTCTTTATCTGCTCGCAACTGTCACAGTGCATTGTGGGGTATACATCCCTGATGTTAGCTACCTTATCAAGGCTCTCACCAAATAATTTTATTATAGTATTTTCATCCACATAAACTCTAATATTGCTATCACCGTAGATGACGTCTTGACTATTACGACAGAGTCTACTTGATACTTCTTCTAAATAATGACTTAGTTCCTTGTACGAGCCCTTGACTTTTAGTAGATTAATATGTTGTATAATCTTAGATTTTGATACTACCTTATATACGCTATTAATGAAACAGGTCAAGAGAGGAAAATGTGGAGCTAGTGCCCTTTGAGAACGCAAATAGCTCTGACATCTCTCATTTGGGCTACAGTATAACGAATGCCCATGCTTTCTTGTGTCCCTGTAATTGATTTCACAATAATCCAAGCCGCCAAGGTAGAAATTAACCACTTTGTCAGTTGAAAATTTTAATGCTATATTATTTTCAAGGATTTCAAAAAGAATTTGACATAATTCAATATTCGTCAGATAGAGCTTGCAAATATCAGGATGACATTGCCAAGTAACCTGCTGCCCAGTTTTCGGTTTTGAATGTTTACTCAGATTGCTATAGGTGACTTCAGCCATCATAATTTCCTTGTCAGATCTAGTTTCAGAGCATTTTTCAATAGTTGTCTTGTACTTTTCAGGACAGTTTGTTCTACAACACAGAGCATTTTTTGCCAAATATTCAGTAGAACTAAAAGAACTGTTTAAATCACAGTTAGAAATACTTTTTTCTTGAGGCGGTGTTCCAGGAATTTGTTCTAAATCATTAGTCTTACAAAGACATACTAATAACCCTAAAAGGCTCGTTTTCGACATAAAAGAAAAACATTGCTTTTCCTTCGCTGTTGATAGGTATGCTTGCATATATATATTTTTATTGCTGCTACATAAACTGCAATTGCTCCTTCCAAAATTAAAATACGAATTTTCTAAGAAGTACGCCTCCGTATATTCACCGTGTTGTCAAATATTTTCCATTGCATCTATAAACTGTTCCGCAGTTGCCAACCCATACCTTGGAATCTTTTTATTTAAATGACAACATTTCTTTTGGATATTACTATGAAGTTTTGCCAAAGCATTTCTTGCCGACTTTTCAAAAGCATCCGCTCTTTCAAAGATAATTTTAATCTGTAATTTTGAATGCTTTTTGTGATCCTGGTTAAACATGCGTAGAATGTTTCTCAATTTACGGATATCAGCCTGCATTTTTGCCATCTTCTTGTATTTCTGAATGTAATTTTTCCCTTTGTCCTTTTGCGTTCTTCGGTACAACCTCGCAGAGAATTTAATTTTTTCATTATAACTTTTGTCAGCCAAGTATCTACCCATTATTCTGGTAGCAACTTTTTTATTATGTTTGTTTCGGTAATCTTTATCGTTATCATACCGTTCCTTGCTCTTTTGTTTGGCTGTCTCAATTTTTGCATGTCTGTAAACTTCATCATTATAATAACGCTGTTTGTCACTATCAATTTTTGCATGTATATAAACTTCATCGTTATAATCACGCTGTTTGTCACTATAAATTTTTTCATGTCTATAAACTTCATCATTATAATAACGCTGTTTGTCACTCTCAATTTTTGCATGTCTATAAACTTCATCATTATAATAACGCTGTTTGTCACTATCAATTTTCGCATGTCTATAAACTTCATCATTATAATAACGCTGATTGTCACTATCAATTTTCGCATGTCTATAAACTTCATCATTATAATAACGCTGTTTGTCACTATCAATTTTCTCATCTCGATACGTCTTATCGGTTGAATACCTTTACTTTTCTCTTTTCAAGATGTTGTCTCTGTTTTTTGCATAGTACTGTTTTTTTTTAAATTACGTATAATTCGTTTAAAAGGCATCTTATTACAAAACAAGAAATAATATTCTTATCTAATTAACACTTCTTAAGACTCGTATCATGTACCCATAACCTAACAAAAAATAAAACAAATTTTTTAATTTTCAGGTATTTTGTTAGTTTGAATGAAAAGATTAAAATTATTGCTCAGATATCATAAATATTTTTGCAGTTTACATAACAACTTTAGCGATTCTAAACTGAAAAATAAAATATATTAAAAAATTGAATTTTTTGGTCTGAAAATACATAGTAAATCCCAGATCGGGTAGTTAGAACCTAACCAAAAATAAAACTAATTTTAACATTTTAAGGTATTTTTCTAGCTTGATTGAAATATTCAAACTATTGCTCGGATACCATGGATATTTTTGCAGTTTACACAAGCTGCAGAGAACGCAGCATTAAGGACAAAATTAAAAATTATATTCAGAAGTCCCAAAAGGTGGCAACAACGCAGGCTGATCTTAGTAAATTGACAAAAATTTTACGAATGTTTTACCGGGATTACGAAAAATATTCAAAATTAAAGATTAAAATTATCTGTGAAAGAATGGATTTTGTTGAAAAGTCAGCTAGAGATACTTTCGCAAAACTTCATAGTAATATCCAAAAGAAATGTTGCATGTTTAGTGAAAAGGTTCCAAGGTATGAACTGGCAACTATGGAACAGTTTACAGATGTAATGGGAAATCTTATGCATCACTGTGAATATATGGAGGCATAATTGTCCTTTACTTAGTTTCAGCTTAAATTCGATGATCGAGACTTTATGTACTAACTACATCCAAAGACTATGACGCCATTGATCAATATTGTATATAAAAAATGATGTTTTTCGTAAAAAATAATTAATTTAAAAGAAATCAAGTACAAATAGCGCTAGATCTAGAGATTTCCATTAAAATGAGCCATTGAACAACTCTCTACGATGTTCCAGTGCCAAGCTATCTGTGGAAAAGAAAGAAAGAAAAAAATATCCCGTTTGTGGAGAATAACGTGGTTCAAGTCAATTTTCTTGATTTTCAAGCCAATATATTTTCTTTGTTATTCAAGCCAAAGGGCGGTAAGTTTTCTATATAGGGGTTTCGGACAAGGCGGTTCTAATGGTGTACTTTTTGTTTTGATCTGACTCTTTTCATAGGAGTTTGGGGTTTTTATATTTTTTTAACATTGGACGTGATCGTCTCTTACTAGGTTGCTAGCTACCGCTGCAACCCGGATAAATTGCTCCTTCCAAAATTAATATACGAATATTCTAAAAGGTACGCCTCTGTATATTCACTGTGTTGTCGAACATTTTTCATTGCATCTATAAACTGTTCGGCAGTTGCCAATCCATACCTTGGAAGCTTTTCATTAAACTGACAACATTTCTTTTGGATATTACTATGAAGCTTTTCCAAAGCATTTCTAGCTGACTTTTAAACAGCATCCGCTCTTTAAAAGAGAATTTTAATCTGTAATTTTGAGTGCTTTTTGTGATCCTGGTTAAACATGCGTAAAATATTTCTCAATTTACGAAGATCAGCCAGCATTTTTGCCATCTTCTTGCATTTCTGAATGTAATTTTTCCCTTTGTCCTTATCCGTTCTTCGGTACAACCTCGCAGAGAATTAAATTTTTTCATTATAGCTTTTGTCACCCAAGTATCTGCCCATTATTCTGGTAGCAACTTTTTTCTTATGTTTGTTTCGGTAATTTTTATCGTTATCATACCGTTCCTTGCTCTTTTGTTTGGCTGTCTCAATTTTTGCATGTCTATAATCCTCATCATTAAGATAACACTCCTTGCTGTTTTGTTTGGCTCTCTCAATTTTCGCATCTCGATACGCCTTGTCGGTTGAATAACTTTGCTTTTCTCTTTTCAAGATGTTGTCTCTGTTTTTGTATAGTACTGTTTTTTTAAATTACGTATAACTCTATTAGAAGGCATCTTATTACAGAACAAGAAATAATATTCTTATCTAATTGAAACTTTTTAAGACTCGTATCATGTACCCATAACCTAACAAAAAATAAAACTAATTTTTTAAATTTTCAGGTATTTTGTTAGTTTGAATTAAAAGATTAAAATTATTGCTCATATATCATAAATATTTTTGCAGTTTACATAATAACTTTAGTGATTCTAAACTGAAAAATGAAATATATTAAAAAATTGAATTTTTTGATCTGAAAATACATAGTAAATTCCACATCGGGTAGTTAGAACCTAACCAAAAATAAAACTAATTTTAACATTTTAAGGTATTTTTCTAGCTTGAATTGAAATATTCAAACTATTGCTCGGATACCATGGATATTTTGCAGTTTACACAAGCTGCAAAGAACGCATAAGGGCAAAATTAAAAATTATATTCAGAAGTCCAAAAACATGGCAACAATGCTGGCTGATCTTAGTAAATTTAGAAAAATTTTACGAATGTTTTACCGGGATTACGAAAAATATTCAAAATTAAAGATTAAAATTATCTCTGAAAGAATGGATTTTGTTGAAAAGTCAGCTAGAGATGCTTTCGCAAAACCTCATAGTAATATCCAAAAGAAATGTTGCATGTTTAGTGAAAAGCTTCCAAGGTATGAACCGGCAACTGTGGAACAGTTTACAGATGTAATGGGAAATTTTATACATCACTGTGAATATATGGAGGCATAATTGTTCTTTACTTAGTTTCAGCTTTAATTCGATGATCCAGACTTTATGTACTAACTACATCCAAAGACTATGACGTCATTGATTAATATTGTATATAAAAAATTAAGTTTTTCGTAAAAAAAAATTAATTAAAAAAAAATTAAGTACAAATAGCGCTAGATCTAGAGATTTCCTTTAAAATGAGCCATTGAACAACTCTCTACGATGTTCCAGTGCCAAGCTATCTGTGGAAAAGAAAGAAAGAAAAAAATATCCCATTTGCGGAGAATAACGTGGTTAAAGTTAATTTTCTTGATTATCAAGCCAATATATTTTCTTTGTTATTCAAGCCGCAGGGCGGTAGGTTTCCTTTATAGGGTTTTCGGACAAGGCGGTTCTAATGGTGTACTTTTTGTTTTGATCTGACTCTGTTTTTAGGAGTTAGGGGTTTTTATATTTCTTAACATTGGACGTGATCGTCTCTTACTAGGTTGCTAGCTACCGCTGCAACCCGGATTAGAAACAGGAAATTATGTTTGTTATTATGGGCTGGAAGTTTGTTCTTTACTGTAATATATCAGTCCTTTATGTAAACTTTACTAACCTATACTATAGCTAAGTGGCCTATTAAATTTAGTATAGACAAGAGGTCGTTCTTTATTATATTTGTTTAAATTCCAAAATGTTTTTAACCCCATTAATTTTCTTTAAAATGAACCATTGAACAACTCTCTACGATGTTCCAGTCCCAAGCTATCTGTTAAATTACTAACCTATATTATAATTAAGTGGTGTATAAAATTTAGCATAGGCAAAAGGTCGTTCTTTATTATATATTGCTTCAAAATTCAAATATCTTTGAAAAGACTGCAGTATGAAAATACATCAAAAATGCAATTTTTTTGACAAAATTGATTCTACTTTAAAAAGTATTTTATTTTTAAATACAAAAGTGACTAGATGTTGCAATTTCCTTTAAAATGAGCTATTATACAGCTCTCTATGATTTTCCAGTGCCCAGCTAGCTGAGCAGAAAGAAAAAGCGGAAAGAAAAAAATATCCCGTTTGTGGAGAATAACGTGGTAAAAGTCAATTTTCTTGATTTTCAAGCCAATATATTTTCTTTGTTATTCAAGCCAAAGGGAGGTAAGTTTCCTTTATAGAGGATTCGGACAAGGCGGTTCTAATGGTGTACTTTTTGTTTTGATCTGACTCTTTTTTTAGGAGTTGGGGGGTTTTATATTTCTTGACATTGGAGGTGATCGTCTCTTACTAGGTTGCTAGCTACCGCTGCAACCCGGATTTTGTTTTGATCTGACTCCTCTGTTAGGAACTATGGGTTTTTATATTTCTTAACATTGGACGTGATCGTCTCTTACTAGGTTGCTAGCTACCGCTGCAACCCGGATTCAACTTGCGTATAGCTTGCTTGATTGAAACCATTATGTAACCATTAGTTGAATGTTTATGTCACGTATCAAGTATCAAAAACTTAACAAAAAATTAAACTAAATTTTAAATTTTCAGGTATTTTTCTAGTCTAAATTAAAAGATTAAAACTATTGTTCAGACACCATAAATATTTTTGCAGTTTATAACTTTAGCGATTCTGAACTAAAAACAAAAATAAAATAAAATAAAATTTTTCAATTTTTACGTCACGTCGGTCATTAATTCATATATGGTTATTAGTACACAATAGGTTTTAGATATTACGTCATGTCACTTATTACGTCATATATGGTTATTAGTAGATAATCGGTAAAATGTTCGTTCTTTATTATAAAAATATAAATACTGTAATCTTAACTATAGTGAAGTTGCGTATGCAAGTTAGTATAGGCAAGAGGTCGTTCTTTATTATATACTATTGAGACAAGTAGCTATTATTACTATAGAGTTCATTACATGGACTGTTTTATTGCTTCAAAATTCAAATATCTTTGAAAAGACTGCAGTATGAAAATACATCAAAAATGCAATTTTTTTGACAAAATTGATTCTACTTTAAAAAGTATTTTATTTTTAAATACAAAAGTGACTAGATGTTGCAATTTCCTTTAAAATGAGCTATTATACAGCTCTCTATGATTTTCCAGTGCCCAGCTAGCTGAGCAGAAAGAAAAAGCGGAAAGAAAAAATATCCCGTTTGTGGAGAATAACGTGGTAAAAGTCAATTTTCTTGATTTTCAAGCCAATATATTTTCTTTGTTATTCAAGCCAAAGGGAGGTAAGTTTCCTTTATAGAGGATTCGGACAAGGCGGTTCTAATGGTGTACTTTTTGTTTTGATCTGACTCTTTTTTTAGGAGTTGGGGGGTTTTATATTTCTTGACATTGGAGGTGATCGTCTCTTACTAGGTTGCTAGCTACCGCTGCAACCCGGATTATTTTCCAGTTATAATCTAGCTAAAATAATGAAGATAATATGAATGACCCACAGGGTTCAGTTTCTTTGGATTTGAGTTCGTTTTTTAACTATAAATACAAACAGGAAAAAGCCTACGGCTTTTTCTTCTTTTAAGAAGTAAGAGACGAAACTCAAACAATCAATTAGCTAACTAAGTCCAATGTATGGAATGGTTTGTTATTTCAGTGATTTACTAACCTATACTATAGTTAAGTGGCCTATATAATTTAGTATAGGCAAGAGGTCGTTCTTTATTATAAATTTTAAATACAAAAGTGACTAGATGTTGCAATTTCCTTTAAAATGAGCTATTATACCGCTCTCTATGATTTTCCAGTGCCCAGCTAGCTGAGCAGAAAAAAAAAGCGGAAAGAAAAAAATATCCCGTTTGTGGAGAATAACGTGGTAAAAGTCAATTTTCTTGATTTTCAAGCCAATATATTTTCTTTGTTATTCAAGCCAAAGGGCGGTAAGTTTCCTTTATAGAGGATTCGGACAAGGCGGTTCTAATGGTGTACTTTTTGTTTTGATCTGACTCTTTTTTTAGGAGTTGGGGGGTTTTATATTTCTTGACATTGGAGGTGATCGTCTCTTACTAGGTTGCTAGCTACCGCTGCAACCCGGATCATTTTCTTAAATCCTGGATCACAAGACATCTTAGTAGCAATCCTTACGCGTGCTCGAGCTTTATTGCGTTCGGTGGCATTTTTATCTCTTTTAAATAAACTTTTCTGATATTTCAGGATGTTAGCTTTATTTTTTGTGTAGTAAAGTTTTCTATTAGTAGAAATTTGGATTGTTCTATTTTGATATTGTTTTTGGTTATTCTTTCTTTTTTTCCACTCGCGTGAGACCATATTTTTTCAAGGTTTAAAATTATTAAGCACACAAAATCCCGTGTCGAGTATCTAAAACCTAGCATAAAACAAAACTAATTTTAAAATTTTCAGGTATTTATCTTGTTTGAATTACAAAATTAGTATTATTGGTTAGACACCATAAATATTTTTGCAGTTTACATAATAAGTTTAGTGATTCTGGACTGAAAACTAAAATAATTGCAATTATGAGACAATAATATGGAATGTACTTTACGAGTTACAAACCAAAAAAAGTTTGGTTCCAGGATACAATAATAAATTTGAACTGAGATGAAAAAAAATTTCTTCCAGGAGACAAAAAGCAAAACTAATTTTAGAATTTTCATGTATTTTTGTTGTTTAAATTAAAAAATTACTATTACTGATTAGGCATCATAAATATTTTTGCAGTTTACATAATAATTTTAGCGATTAAGCCAAAAAAGAAAATTTTGGTTCCAGGAGTTTCGGTTACTATTGAGACAAGTAGCTATTATTACTATAGAGTTCATTACATGGACTGTTTTATTGCTTCAAAATTCAAATATCTTTGAAAAGACTGCAGTATGAAAATACATCAAAAATGCAATTTTTTTGACAAAATTGATTCTACTTTAAAAAGTATTTTATTTTTAAATACAAAAGTGACTAGATGTTGCAATTTCCTTTAAAATGAGCTATTATACAGCTCTCTATGATTTTCCAGTGCCCAGCTAGCTGAGCAGAAAGAAAAAGCGGAAAGAAAAAAATATCCCGTTTGTGGAGAATAACGTGGTAAAAGTCAATTTTCTTGATTTTCAAGCCAATATATTTTCTTTGTTATTCAAGCCAAAGGGCGGTAAGTTTCCTTTATAGAGGATTCGGACAAGGCGGTTCTAATGGTGTACTTTTTGTTTTGATCTGACTCTTTTTTTAGGAGTGGGGGGGTTTTATATTTCTTGACATTGGAGGTGATCGTCTCTTACTAGGTTGCTAGCTACCGCTGCAACCCGGATGAGCCATTGAACAACTCTCTACGATGTTCCAGTGCCATGCTATCTGTTGAATTACTAAACTATACTATAATTAAGTGGCGTATAAAATTTAGTATAGGCAAAAGGTGGTTCTTTATTATAAAAACTATGACGACATTCAATATTTATCTAGTAGGGTTTCAGACAAGGTAATTCTAATGATGTACTTTTGTTTTGATCTGACTCTATTTTTAGGAGTTTTGTTATATTTCTTAGCATTGGACTGATCGTCTCTTACTAGATTGCTAGCTACTGCTGCAACCCGGATTCACATATATATTATTTATGAGAGGCAACCTGGCCGAGTGGTCCAAGGCACTGGTGTTAGCCACCAGTCTCTTTGGAGGCGTGGGTTCAAATTTTACCGCTGGTAAACGATTATGTTTGAAAGACTGCAGTGTGAAAAGACATCGAAAATGCAGTTTTTGGTGGAAAAATTTATTCTCTTTTAGAAATAATTTATTTTAGTTACAAAAGGTTTTTAACCCAATTAATTTCCTTTAAAATGAGCTATTGAACAACCCTCTACGATGTTCCAGTGCCAAGCTATCTCTGGAAACAAAGAAAAAAAAAAGAAAAAAATATCCCGTTTAGGAAGAATGTTGTAGTAGCTGCCACTTTTCTTGATTTTCAAGCCAATATATTTCCCTTTCTGTTCAAGCCAAGGGACAGAAAGTTTCCTATACAGGGGTTTCGAACAAGGCGGTTCTAATGGTGTACTTTTTGTTTTGATCTGACTCCTGTTTTAGGAACTATGGGTTTTTATATTTCTTAACATTGGACGTGATCGTCTCTTACTAGGTTGCTAGCTACCGCTGCAACCCGGATCCTTTATGTAATACCGCTGTAACCCTGATAACAAACAGTAAAATATTACAAACAGGAAAAAGCCTACGGCTTTTTTTCTTTGAAATAGTAAGAGACGAACCTCAAACGATCAAGTAGCTAACTAAGTCCAATGCATGCAATAACTTTTTATTCCAATGATCGTCTTTTAATGTAACATATCAGTTCCTATGGGAGAGAGATCGTTCTTTACTGTAATTGCTCCTTAGACACCATAAATATTTTTGCAATTTACATAAAAGCTTTAGAGATTCTAAACTAAAAACTAAATGATCTTAGAGTTTTTGATTTTTCTATAGCATCATATCCAGTGACAGCTTCATACAAAGGTGGCCTGATAGCAAAACACATCGAAGAGTTTAAGTTTTAGTTTAGAGTTTTAATTTAGAGTATTATGGCGTTTATAATGGCATTATAACGTCATAGTTATGTGAGGCAGCGTGGTCGAGCGGTTTAAGGGGCTGGTGTTAGCCACTCTTCAATTCGGAGGCATGGGTTCGAATCCTACCGCTGACAGTATTTTATACCAAAGCAAATTATAATCTTGTTTTAGTTACTATGAACTGAAGTTCGTTCTTTACTATAATTAACTATAGTGAAGTTGCGTATGCAAGTTAGTATAGGGAAGAGTTTGATCTTTATTATATATTTATATTTCTTAGCATTGGACTGATCGTCTCTTACTAGGTTGCTAGCTACTGCTGCAACCCAAATTCACATATATATTTATTTATGAGAGGCAGCCTGGCCGAGTGGTCCAAGGCACTGGTGTTAGCCACCAGTCTCTTCAGAGGCGTGGGTTCAATTCTTACCGCTGGTATACGATTATGTTTGAAAGACTGCAGTGTGAAAAGACATCAAAATGCAGTTTTTGGTGGAAAAATTTATTCTCTTTTAGAAATAATTTATTTTAGTTACTATAGATTTTTAACCCAATTAATTTCCTTTAAAATGAGCTATTGAACAACCCTCTACGATGTTCCAGTGCCAAGCTATCTCTGGATACAAAAAAAGAAAAAAAAAGAAAAAAAAAAAAAAAAAAAGAAAAAAATATCCCGTTTAGGCAGAATGTTGTAGTAGCTGCCACTTTTCTTGATTTTCAAGCCAATATATTTCCCTTGCTGTTCAAGCCAAGGGACAGAAATTTTACTATGCAGGGGTTTCGGACAAGGCGGTTCTAATGGTGTACGTTTTGTTTTGATTTGACTCTTTTTTTAGGAGTTAGGGGTTTTTATATTTCTTAACATTGGACGTGATCGTCTCTTACTAGGTTGCTAGCTAGCACTGCAACCCGGATATTCCAATATATGCAATAGTTTTTTCTTCCAATGATCGTCTTTCATTGTAACTATTTCATTTTTTAATATGGGCCGTGATCGTCTCTTACTAGGTTCTAGCTACCGCCTCAACCCTGATAGGTTGCAAGCTACTATTGCAACCCGGATTCCGGTTACTATGGGCTATAGCTCGTCCTTTAATGTTAGAATTATTGTAATTAGAACATTCCAATTTACAGTATCGATCCTTTGTGTAAAAAAATTAATGTGACATGCCGTAACGAGTCAATTGAAGCAAGAGGAAAACCAAACTAATTTTAAAACTTTCAGTTTTTTTTCCGGGTTTAATTAAAAAATGAAAATTTTTGATCAGACACCGTAATTATTTTTGCATTTGCAGTTAGATAAAATTACTTTAGTTTAAATTTTTCAGGAATTAATTTAGTTTTATTTGACAAAAAAGATCTTTTACGAGGAATCAGGCAGCTAACAAAGGCCAACATATGCGATAGTATGCTCTTTGAATGATCGTCTTTTAATGTAATTGATGGTACTTATATAATTCCACGTTTTAATGAACTAAATCAAGCTTTTATGTAATGACGTCAGTTGGAGCTGGTTTTTCAAATTCTATATGATTACAAACAGGAAAAATCCTAAGGGTTTTTCTTCATTGAAAGAGTAAGAGACGAACTTGAAACAATCAAGTATCTAACTAAGTCCAATGTCAGCAATGGTTTGTTATTCCAATGATCGTCTTTTAATGTAATTTTATTGACGTCATAGCGCAATGATATTATTTCATGACGTCTTCAGAAACAACAATATAATTTCGTGTTTTTCTATTCACGTCATAGCTCTAATATAAAACTATGACAACATTCAATATTTATCTAGTAGGGTTTCAGACAAGGTAATTCTAATGATGTACTTTTGTTTTGATTTTACTCTATTTTTAGGAGTTTTGTTATATTTCTTAGCATTGGACTGATCGTCTCTTACTAGATTGCTAGCTACTGCTGCAACCCCGATTCACATATATAGTTATTTATGAGAGGCAACCTGGCCGAGTGGTCCAAGGCACTGGTGTTAGCCACCAGTCTCTTCGGAGGAGTGGGTTCAAATCTTACCGCTGGTATACGATTATGTTTGAAAGACTGCAGTGTGAAAAGACATCGAAAATGCAGTTTTTGGTGGAAAAATTTATTCTCTTTCAGAAATAATTTATTTTAGTTACAAAAGGTTTTTAACCCAATTAATTTCCTTTAAAATGAGCTATTGAACAACCCTCTACGATGTTCCAGTGCCAAGCTATCTGTGGAAAAGAAAAAAAGAAAAAAGAAAGAAAAAAAGTCCCGTTTAGGCAGAATGTTCTAGTAGCTGCCACTTTTCTTGATTTTCAAGCCAATATATTTCCCTTGCTGCTCAAGCCAAGGGACAGAAAGTTTCCTATATAGGGGTTTCGGACAAGGCGGTTCTAATGGTGTCCTTTTTGTTTTGATTTGACTCCTTTGTTAGGAACTATGGGTTTTTATATTTCTTAACATTGGACGTGATCGTCTCTTACTAGGTTGCTAGCTACCGCTGCAACCCGGATAGTCAAAAAAGTTTTTAACCCAATAAATTTCCTTTAAAATGAGCCATTGAACAACTTTCTACGATGTTCCAGTGCCAAGCTATCTCTGGAAACAAAAGAAAGAAAGAAAAAAAATATCCCGTTTAGGAAGAATGTTGTAGTAGCTGCCACTTTTATTGATTTTCAAACCAATACATTTCCCTTGCTGTTCAAGCCTAGGGACAGAAAGTTTCCTATACAGGGGTTTAGGACAAGGCGGTTCTAATGGTGTACTTTTTGTCTTGATCTGACTCTTTTTTAGGAACTATGTTTTTTTTTTATTTCTTAACATTGGAAGTGATCGTCTCTCACTAGGTTGCTAGCTACCGCTGCAACCCGGATGGATTTTTTTTTAGTATAGGCAAGAGGTCGTTCTTTAATATAAATTTTTTAGGAACTATGTTTTTTTTATTTCTTAACATTGGACGTGATCGTCTCTTACTAGGTTGCTAGCTACCGCTGCAACCCGGACATTGCTGTTCAAGCCAAGGGACAGAAAGTTTCCTATACAGGGGTTTTGGACAAGGCGGTTCTAATGGTGTACTTTTTGTTTTGATCTGACACTTTTTTTAGGAGTTATGGGTTTTAATATTTCTTAACATTGGTCGTGATCGTCTCTTACTAGGTTGCTAGCTAGATTTAAAGATAGAATTATTTCTAATTGATTACAAACAGGAAAAAGCCCACGGCTTTTTCTTTTTTGAAAATGGTAAGAGACGAACCTCAAACAATCAAGTAAATAACTAAATCAATTGTATGTAATGGTTTTTTATTCCAATGATCATCTTTTAATGGAAAATTTTAACATATTGATTTTAAATATAACTGTACTAGCCTAAACTATAGTTAAGTGGCCTATAAAATTTAGTATAGGCAAGAGGTCGTTCTTTATTGTAATTTTTGTTATTCCAATGATCGTTTTTTATTGTAACTAGGTTTCAGCCATCTCTACAGCCATGATACTATTGGAAATTACATAATCCCTATTTATGTTTTAGTTAACATGGGCAAGGTGTCGTTCTTTATTGTATACAGTTTTTGGTGGAAAAATTTATTCTCTTTTATAAATATTTTATTTTTTTTAATATTTATTTTTAACCAAATTATTTTCCTTTAAAATTAGCTATTTAAAAACCCTCTACTATGTTCCAGTGCCAAGCTATCTCTGGATACAAAAAAAGAAAAAAAAAAAGAAAAAAAAAAAGAAAAAAAAAAAGAAAAAAAATATCCCGTTTAGGCAGAATGTTGTAGTAGCTGCCCCTTTTCTTGATTTTCAAGCCAATATATTTCCCTTGCTGTTCAAGCCAAGGGACAGAAATTTTACTATGCAGGGGTTTCGGACAAGGCGGTTCTAATGGTGTACTTTTTGTTTTGATTTGACTCTTTTTTAGGAGTTAGGGGTTTTTATATTTCTTAACATTGGACGTGATCGTCTCTTACTAGGTTGCTAGCTAGCGCTGCAACCCGGATATTCCAATATATGCAATAGTTTTTTCTTCCAATGATCGTCTTTCATTGTAACTATTTCATTTTTTAATATGGGCCGTGATCGTCTCTTACTAGGTTCTAGCTACCGCCTCAACCCTGATAGGTTGCAAGCTACTATTGCAACCCGGATTCCGGTTACTATGGGCTATAGCTCGTCCTTTAATGTAAGAACTATTGTAATTAGAACATTCCAATTTACAGTATCGATCCTTTGTGTAAAAAAATTAATGTGACATGCCGTAACGAGTCAATTGAAGCAAGAGGAAAACCAAACTAATTTTAAAACTTTCAGTTTTTTTTCCGGGTTTAATTAAAAAATGAAAATTTTTGATCAGACACCGTAATTATTTTTGCATTTGCAGTTAGATAAAATTACTTTAGTTTAAATTTTTCAGGAATTAATTTAGTTTTATTTGACAAAAAAGATCTTTTACGAGGAATCAGGCAGCTAACAAAGGCCAACATATGCGATAGTATGCTCTTTGAATGATCGTCTTTTAATGTAATTGATGGTACTTATATAATTCCACGTTTTAATGAACTAAATCAAGCTTTTATGTAATGACGTCAGTTGGAGCTGGTTTTTCAAATTCTATATGATTACAAACAGGAAAAATCCTAAGGGTTTTTCTTCATTGAAAGAGTAAGAGACGAACTTGAAACAATCAAGTATCTAACTAAGTCCAATGTCAGCAATGGTTTGTTATTCCAATGATCGTCTTTTAATGTAATTTTATTGACGTCATAGCGCAATGATATTATTTCATGACGTCTTCAGAAACAACAATATAATTTCGTGTTTTTCTATTCACGTCATAGCTCTAATATAAAACTATGACAACATTCAATATTTATCTAGTAGGGTTTCAGACAAGGTAATTCTAATGATGTACTGTTGTTTTGATTTTACTCTATTTTTAGGAGTTTTGTTATATTTCTTAGCATTGGACTGATCGTCTCTTATTAGATTGCTAGCTACTGCTGCAACCCCGATTCACATATATAGTTATTTATGAGAGGCAACCTGGCCGAGTGGTCCAAGGCACTGGTGTTAGCCACCAGTCTCTTCGGAGGAGTGGGTTCAAATCTTACCGCTGGTATACGATTATGTTTGAAAGACTGCAGTGTGAAAAGACATCGAAAATGCAGTTTTTGGTGGAAAAATTTATTCTCTTTCAGAAATAATTTATTTTAGTTACAAAATGTTTTTAACCCAATTAATTTCCTTTAAAATGAGCTATTGAACAACCCTCTACGATGTTCCAGTGCCAAGCTATCTGTGGAAAAGAAAAAAGAAAAAAAGAAAGAAAAAAAAGTCCCGTTTAGGCAGAATGTTCTAGTAGCTGCCACTTTTCTTGATTTTCAAGCCAATATATTTCCCTTGCTGCTCAAGCCAAGGGACAGAAAGTTTCCTATATAGGGGTTTCGGACAAGGCGGTTCTAATGGTGTCCTTTTTGTTTTGATTTGACTCCTTTGTTAGGAACTATGGGTTTTTATATTTCTTAACATTGGACGTGATCGTCTCTTACTAGGTTGCTAGCTACCGCTGCAACCCGGATAGTTAAAAAAAGTTTTTAACCCAATAAATTTCCTTTAAAATGAGCCATTGAACAACTTTCTACGATGTTCCAGTGCCAAGCTATCTCTGGAAACAAAAGAAAGAAAGAAAAAAAATATCCCGTTTAGGAAGAATGTTGTAGTAGCTGCCACTTTTATTGATTTTCAAACCAATACATTTCCCTTGCTGTTCAAGCCTAGGGACAGAAAGTTTCCTATACAGGGGTTTAGGACAAGGCGGTTCTAATGGTGTACTTTTTGTCTTGATCTGACTCTTTTTTTAGGAACTATGTTTTTTTTTTATTTCTTAACATTGGAAGTGATCGTCTCTCACTAGGTTGCTAGCTACCGCTGCAACCCGGATGGATTTTTTTTAGTATAGGCAAGAGGTCGTTCTTTAGTATAAATTTTTTAGGAACTATGTTTTTTTTTATTTCTTAACATTGGACGTGATCGTCTCTTACTAGGTTGCTAGCTACCGCTGCAACCCGGACATTGCTGTTCAAGCCAAGGGACAGAAAGTTTCCTATACAGGGGTTTTGGACAAGGCGGTTCTAATGGTGTACTTTTTGTTTTGATCTGACACTTTTTTTAGGAGTTATGGGTTTTAATATTTCTTAACATTGGTCGTGATCGTCTCTTACTAGGTTGCTAGCTAGATTTAAAGATAGAATTATTTCTAATTGATTACAAACAGGAAAAAGCCCACGGCTTTTTCTTTTTTGAAAATGGTAAGAGACGAACCTCAAACAATCAAGTAAATAACTAAATCAATTGTATGTAATGGTTTTTATTCCAATGATCATCTTTTAATGGAAAATTTTAACATATTGATTTTAAATATAACTGTACTAGCCTAAACTATAGTTAAGTGGCCTATAAAATTTAGTATAGGCAAGAGGTTGTTCTTTATTATAATTTTTGTTATTCCAATGATCGTTTTTTATTGTAACTAGGTTTCAGCCATCTCTACAGCCATGATACTATTGGAAATTACATAATCCCTATTTATGTTTTAGTTAACATGGGCAAGGTGTCGTTCTTTATTGTATACAGTTTTTGGTGGAAAAATTTATTATCTTTTAAAAATAATTTATTTTAGTTACTATATATTTTTAACCGAATTAATTTACTTTAAAATGAGCTATTGAACAACCCTCTACGATGTTCCAGTGCCAAGCTATCTGTGGAAAAGAAAAAAAAAGAAAAGAGAAAAAAATATCCCGTTTGGGGAGAATTAAATAGTAAGAGACGAGTCTCAAATAATCAAGTAGCTAGCTAATTCCAAAGGTATTCAATTTTTGTTATTCCAATGATCGTTTTTTATTGTAACTATGATTCAGCCATCTCTACAGCCATGATACTATTGGAAATTACATAATCCCTATTTATGTTGTAGTTAACATGGGCAAGGTGTCGTTCTTTATTGTACAAACAGGAAAAAGCCTACGGCTTTTTCTTCTTTTAAATAGTAAGAGACGAAACTCAAACAATCAAGTAGCTAACTAAGTCCAATGTATGGAATGGTTTGTTACTTCAGTGATCGTCTTTTAATGTAATAAAAAAATATAAATACTGTAATCTTAACTATAGTAAAGTTGCGTATGCAAGTTAGTATAGGGAAGAGTTTGATCTTTATTATATGTCGAACATTTTCCATTGCATCTGTAAACTGTTCCGCAGTTGCCAATCCATACCTTGGAAGCTTTTCATTAAACTGACAACATTTCTTTTGGATATTACTATGAAGCTTTGCCAAGGAATTTTCTAGCCGACTTTTCAACAGCATCCGCTCTTTCAAAGAGAATTTTAATCTGTAATTTTGAATACTTTTCGTGATCCTGGTAAAACATGCGTAAAATGTTTCTCAATTTACGAAGATCAGCCTGCATTTTTGCCATCTTCTTATATTTCTGAATGTAATTTTTCCCTTTGTCCTTATGCGTTCTTCGGTACAACCCCGCAGAGAATTTAATTTTTTCATTATAGCTTTTGTCACCCCAGTATCTACCCATTATTCTGGTAGCAACTTTTTTCTTATGTTTGTTTCGGTAATCTTCATCATTATCATACCGTTCCCTGCTCTTTTGTCTAGCCTGCTCAATTGTTGCTTCTCTATAAAGTTTATCATTGTGATAACGCTCCTTGATCTTTTGTTTAGCCTGCTCAATTCTTGCTTCTCTGTAATGTTCATCATTACCATACCGTTCCTTGATCTTTTGTTTGGCTGTCTGAATTTTTGCATGTCTATAATCTTCATCATTGTGATAACACATCTTGCTGTTTTGTTTGATTACTTCTCGATACGCCTGGTCGGTTGAATACCTTTGTTTTGCTCTCTCAATTATTACTTCTCGATACACCTGGTCGGTTGAATACCTTTGCTTTTTTCTTTTCAAGTTACTATCTCTGTTGTTTGTGTAGTACTCTTTCTTCAACTTGCGTATAGCCTGCTTTGATCTAACCATTATTCTAATCAAGAATGAGAGACTTTTCAGTTTTTTCTTTCCTTATATACTAATTATGACGTCACTCTATTCACGTCATAGCTCTAATATAAAACTATGATGACGTTCATTATTTATCTAGTAGGGTTTCAGACAAGGTATTTCTAATGATGTACTTTTGTTTTGATCTGACTCTATTTTTAGGAGTTTTGGGTTTTTATATTTCTTAGCATTGGACTGATCGTCTATTACTAGGTTGCTAGCTACTGCTGCAACCCAAATTCACATATATATTTATTTATGAGAGGCAGCCTGGCTGAGTGGTCCAAGGCACTGGTGTTAGCCACCAGTCTCTTCAGAGGCGTGGGTTCAATTCTTACCGCTGGTATACGATTATGTTTGAAAGACTGCAGTGTGAAAAGACATCAAAATGCAGTTTTTGGTGGAAAAATCCTGTTTAGTATACTGGAAACAAAGAAAAGAGAAAAAAATACCCCGTTTAGGCAGAATGTTGTAGTAGCTGCCACTTTTCTTGATTTTTTAGTACTGATTTTTTAACTTGTGTGTAGCTTGCTTTGATCTAACCATTATGTATTCATGAATGAGACCATTTACAGTTTTGACGTTTCTTATATAGTAATTATGACGTCACTGCATTAAAAATACAGTTTTTATTGGAAAAATTTATTCTCTTTTAGAAATAATTTATTTTAGTTACTATAGATTTTTAACCCAATTAATTTCCTTTAAAATGAGCTATTGAACAACCCTCTACGATGTTCCAGTGCCAAGCTATCTCTGGATACAAAAAGAAAAAAAAAAGAAAAAAATATCTCGTTTGGGGAGAATAACGTGGTTAAAGTCAATTTTCTCGATTTTCAAGCCAATATATTTCCCTTGCTGTTCAAGCCAAGGGACAGAAAGTTTCCTATATAGGGGTTTCGGATAAGGCAGCTCTAATGGTGTACTTTTTGTTTTTATCTGCCTTTTTTTAGGAGTTATAGGTTTTTATATTTCTTGACATTGGACGTGATCGTCTCTTACTAGGTTGCTAGCTACCGCTGCAACCCGGACTAGGTTTCAGCCATCTCTACAGCCATGATACTATTGGAAATTACATAATCCCTATTTATGTTTTAGTTAACATGGGCAAGGTGTCGTTCTTTATTGTATATGGACTAAGGTTCGTTCTTTCATGTAAAACTAGCAAAACATTTTTTAAGCCTGATGAAGATTTAACTAATGTGTCAAAAGTAAGGTTGCAAGTCGACGATTTTGTTTTGGCCGTATTATAATTGGTATGGTGAAATAATAATACGCATATGGCTCTTAAATCATACTTCTTTATGGTTCAATATGGTCTAGTGGCTAGGATAGTTAACTTTCACTTAACAGGCTCGGGTTCGATTCCCGGGGTGGGAAAATTTTTAACTCTATAATCTTCGAACATTTGAACCTTTTATAATTTATAATGATGCATAATATAAATACTGTAATCTTAACTATAGTGAAGTTGCGTATGCAAGTTAGTATAGGGAAGAGTTCGATCTTTATTATAATTACACATAAAAATTCTTTCTGAAAGAGTGGATGTTGTTGAAAAGTCGGCTAGAAATGCTTTGGGAAAATTTCATAGTAATATCCAAAAGAAATGTTGCATTTTTAATGAAAAGCTTCCAAGATATAGACTGGCAACTGTGGAACAGTTTACAGATGTAATGAAAAATATTAGATATCACTGTGAATATACGGAGGCATAATTGTCCTTTATTTAGATTTTAATGTAATTCTTTACTGCAAAACTAGCAAAACAGTTTTTAAGTCTGATGAAGATTTAACTGATGTGTCAAAAGTAAGGTTGCAATTCGACGATTTTGTATTGGCCTTATTATAATTGGTATGGTGAATTAATAATATGCATATGGTTCTTAAATCATACTTCTATGTGGTCCGATTTGGTCTAGTGGCTAGGATAGTTAACTTTCACTTAGGAGAACCGGGTTCGATTCCCGGTGTGGGAAAATTTTTAACTCTATAATCTTCGAACATTCGAACCTTTTATAATTTATAATGATGTATAATATAAATACTGTAATCTTCACTATAGTGAAGTTGCCTATGCAAGTTAGTATAGGGAAGAGTTCGATCTTTATTATAAGCTCGGGTTCGATTCCGGGGTGGGAAAATTTTTAACTCTATAATCTTCGAACATTTGAACGTTTTATAATTTATAATGATGCATAATATAAATACTGTAATCTTAACTATAGTGAAGTTGCGTATGCAAGTTAGTATAGGGAAGAGTTCGATCTTTATTATAACTTAAACCCGGATTGTGTAATAGGTTGCTAGCTAACGCTGCAACCTAGATATTCTTATTTCTGCTACTATGGGCTAAGGTTCGTTCTTTCATGTAAAATTTGTTTTGATCTGACTCCTCTGTTAGGAACTATGGGTTTTTATATTTCTTAACATTGGACGTGATCGTCTCTTACTAGGTTGCTAGCTACCGCTGCAACCCGGATTATTTTCCAGTTAACATTGGCTAGATGTCGTCCTTTATTATAATTACTATAAATTTGTTATTTCAGTGATCGTCTTTTAATGTACTTACTGTAACGTCAATATAATGAATAGTAAATTGCTCATTTTTGGCTTTGAAGACTCTTCGAGTAATGCGATATAATTCTTCAATCGTGTCGCATCCTATGACACATGCTTTTCCATTATCATTTTGCAATGGTGCTCCTCTGGGTCCGCATGAGTGAGAATCTGTAAAATAGTATTTTTCATCATAATGCATAAGACCCAGTGATTTAAAGTATGCAACTATTATTCCAGCATTATGTTCTCTAAATAATTTTTTTAAAGCAGCCAATAATGTAATTCCTAATTATCCATTTTTTATAGAATCCAATAAGCTTCCGCTGCACAACCAATTATCGTCATAATTTAGGGAAAATACTGCGTCATACATTAGAAAATCGTCCTTGATGATATCTAAATTTTTCAATACCAGATAGCCACTAGGAGGAATCGGAAAAACTCATGGATTTCTATTATTATTATTTTCACGTATGAGAGCATAAATAGTGTCCCCTTCAATCATGTTTCTGTTCAGAATATTTTTATTCCATTGCCTTGGAGGTATAATAGCAGCTCGGACAATATTTGCGAGTACCATGGGAAAGCATTGGCTGCCTGCGTATCCAGAGAAAAATATATTATCTTCTGCTTGATTCCAGTCAGCATGTATAATTCTTGATACCTTTCTATTACTATCAAGAGTAACATATGCACTTGCTGGTGCATTTGCATTATTAGCATTATTTTGTTGTTCTTGACGATCTTGGGCCGGTTGAATGACACGAAATATATCATTGTGATCAAGTTTCGCATTAATATTTAATTTTGTCTCTCTTGTTGACACCACCGGTCCGACACTAGTTATCCTTTTCTTATTTTTGGGATAAATTTCTATTAATAAGGGTTCTTCAACTGAAGGGCTTCTCATTCTTTTTCTGGGACCTCCAACAATGGAAATTTTTTTCCTTGAGTCTGTTGTCCTTTAGAGTTTACTTCATTTGTTATACATACTTCATCTGGTGTACCTCTGAGTTGCCTTTCTGGGAACTCAAACAATGGAAGATCTGTTCTATAAATTTGTCTCAAACGGTTGTACTCAATTAAAGCATCAACATCTCAATAAATCTTTGTCTTATCAAATTCTACTAGATGTAAACCTGCACTAGTGGTCACACGGGAAAGAGCAACGTACAACATACCTGGACCGAAGCAACAATTACCTGCGTCAACAATTGAACACTGTAAACTTAGTCCTTGGGACTTGTGTATTGTAATGGCAAAGGCCAGTTGAAGAGGAAACTGTCTTCGCGTAAAAAAGACTTTCTTCAAAACTTCAAAACGCACGGTTTCTCTGCCAATTTCAACTGGAAGTTCCAGTCCATCAAATTTTACAAGAACTCCAATTATTTCTCCATTTGGTAGCAACTTGAAGCTTGTTACTGTTCCCATTGATCCATTTACTAGCCCCTTAGCAACACAAATATTTCTTTGGAGCATTACACGTGCACCTACTGCAAGTAACAAGCTCATGAAAGAACCGGCTGTTCTTTTTTTGTCGTTGCCAAAATTTAAAACAGTGTTTGCTGCTTTCTGTTCGATTCGTTTGTCGTCAACAACTGAAGAGAGTCGATCAACTGCAGAAAGTTTAACGTAGTCTGAGCAGCTTTTTGTAAGAAGTAACTCGTTAACTACCATACAAATTTCATTGGTGGGCATAAGAATGACAGGTCTATTTCCCTCTTCATACAATTTTGAGTAAATAACAACCCTCTACGATGTTCCAGTGCCAAGCTATCTGTGGAAAAGAAAAAAAGAAAAAAAGAAAGAAAAAAAAGTCCCGTTTAGGCAGAATGTTCTAGTAGCTGCCACTTTTCTTGATTTTCAAGCCAATATATTTCCCTTGCTGCTCAAGCCAAGGGACAGAAAGTTTCCTATATAGGGGTTTCGGACAAGGCGGTTCTAATGGTGTCCTTTTTGTTTTGATTTGACTCCTTTGTTAGGAACTATGGGTTTTTATATTTCTTAACATTGGACGTGATCGTCTCTTACTAGGTTGCTAGCTACCGCTGCAACCCGGATAGTTAAAAAAAGTTTTTAACCCAATAAATTTCCTTTAAAATGAGCCATTGAACAACTTTCTACGATGTTCCAGTGCCAAGCTATCTCTGGAAACAAAAGAAAGAAAGAAAAAAAATATCCCGTTTAGGAAGAATGTTGTAGTAGCTGCCACTTTTATTGATTTTCAAACCAATACATTTCCCTTGCTGTTCAAGCCTAGGGACAGAAAGTTTCCTATACAGGGGTTTAGGACAAGGCGGTTCTAATGGTGTACTTTTTGTCTTGATCTGACTCTTTTTTTAGGAACTATGTTTTTTTTTATTTCTTAACACTGGAAGTGATCGTCTCTCACTAGGTTGCTAGCTACCGCTGCAACCCGGATGGATTTTTTTTTAGTATAGGCAAGAGGTCGTTCTTTAGTATAAATTTTTTAGGAACTATGTTTTTTTTTTATTTCTTAACATTGGACGTGATCGTCTCTTACTAGGTTGCTAGCTACCGCTGCAACCCGGACATTGCTGTTCAAGCCAAGGGACAGAAAGTTTCCTATACAGGGGTTTTGGACAAGGCGGTTCTAATGGTGTACTTTTTGTTTTGATCTGACACTTTTTTTTAGGAGTTATGGGTTTTAATATTTCTTAACATTGGTCGTGATCGTCTCTTACTAGGTTGCTAGCTAGATTTAAAGATAGAATTATTTCTAATTGATTACAAACAGGAAAAAGCCCACGGCTTTTTCTTTTTTGAAATGGTAAGAGACGAACCTCAAACAATCAAGTAAATAACTAAATCAATTGTATGTAACGGTTTTTTATTCCAATGATCATCTTTTAATGGAAAATTTTAACATATTGATTTTAAATATAACTGTACTAGCCTAAACTATAGTTAAGTGGCCTATAAAATTTAGTATAGGCAAGAGGTTGTTCTTTATTATAATTTTTGCTATTCCAATGATCGTTTTTTATTGTAACTAGGTTTCAGCCATCTCTACAGCCATGATACTATTGGAAATTACATAATCCCTATTTATGTTTTAGTTAACATGGGCAAGGTGTCGTTCTTTATTGTATACAGTTTTTGGTGGAAAAATTTATTCTCTTTTAAAAATAATTTATTTTAGTTACTATAGATTTTTAACCGAATTAATTTCCTTTAAAATGAGCTATTGAACAACCCTCTACGATGTTCCAGTGCCAAGCTATCTGTGGAAAAGAAAATAAAAGAAAAGAGAAAAAAATATCCCGTTTGGGGAGAATTAAATAGTAAGAGACGAGTCTCAAATAATCAAGTAGCTAGCTAATTCCAAAGGTATTCAATTTTTGTTATTCCAATGATCGTTTTTTATTGTAACTAGGATTCAGCCATCTCTACAGCCATGATACAATTGGAAATTACATAATCCCTATTTATGTTTTAGTTAACATGGGCAAGGTGTCGTTCTTTATTGTACAAACAGGAAAAAGCCTACGGCTTTTTCTTCTTTTAAATAGTAAGAGACGAAACTCAAACAATCAAGTAGCTAACTAAGTCCAATGTATGGAATGGTTTGTTACTTCAGTGATCGTCTTTTAATGTAATAAAAAAATATAAATACTGTAATCTTAACTATAGTAAAGTTGCGTATGCAAGTTAGTATAGGGAAGAGTTTGATCTTTATTATATGTCGAACATTTTCCATTGCATCTGTAAACTGTTCCGCAGTTGCCAATCCATACCTTGGAAGCTTTTCATTAAACTGACAACATTTCTTTTGGATATTACTATGAAGCTTTGCCAAGGAATTTCTAGCCAACTTTTCAACAGCATCCGCTCTTTCAAAGAGAATTTTAATCTGTAATTTTGAATACTTTTCGTGATCCTGGTAAAACATGCGTAAAATGTTTCTCAATTTACGAAGATCAGCCTGCATTTTTGCCATCTTCTTATATTTCTGAATGTAATTTTTCCCTTTGTCCTTATGCGTTCTTCGGTACAACCCCGCAGAGAATTTAATTTTTTCATTATAGCTTTTGTCACCCCAGTATCTACCCATTATTCTGGTAGCAACTTTTTTCTTATGTTTGTTTCGGTAATCTTCATCATTATCATACCGTTCCCTGCTCTTTTGTCTAGCCTGCTCAATTGTTGCTTCTCTATAAAGTTTATCATTGTGATAACGCTCCTTGATCTTTTGTTTAGCCTGCTCAATTCTTGCTTCTCTGTAATGTTCATCATTACCATACCGTTCCTTGATCTTTTGTTTGGCTGTCTGAATTTTTGCATGTCTATAATCTTCATCATTGTGATAACACATCTTTCTGTTTTGTTTGATTACTTCTCGATACGCCTGGTCGGTTGAATACCTTTGTTTTGCTCTCTCAATTATTACTTCTCGATACACCTGGTCGGTTGAATACCTTGCTTTTTTCTTTTCAAGTTACTATCTCTGTTGTTTGTGTAGTACTCTTCTTCAACTTGCGTATAGCCTGCTTTGATCTAACCATTATTCTAATCAAGAATGAGAGAATTTTCAGTTTTTTCTTTCCTTATATACTAATTATGACGTCACTCTATTCACGTCATAGCTCTAATATAAAACTATGATGACGTTCATTATTTATCTAGTAGGGTTTCAGACAAGGTATTTCTAATGATGTACTTTTGTTTTGATCTGACTCTATTTTTAGGAGTTTTGGGTTTTTATATTTCTTAGCATTGGACTGATCGTCTATTACTAGGTTGCTAGCTACTGCTGCAACCCAAATTCACATATATATTTATTTATGAGAGGCAGCCTGGCTGAGTGGTCCAAGGCACTGGTGTTAGCCACCAGTCTCTTCAGAGGCGTGGGTTCAATTCTTACCGCTGGTATACGATTATGTTTGAAAGACTGCAGTGTGAAAAGACATCAAAATGCAGTTTTTGGTGGGAAAATCCCGTTTAGTATACTGGAAACAAAGAAAAGAGAAAAAAAATACCCCGTTTAGGCAGAATGTTGTAGTAGCTGCCACTTATCTTGATTTTTTAGTACTGATTTTTTAACTTGTGTGTAGCTTGCTTTGATCTAACCATTATGTATTCATGAATGAGACCATTTACAGTTTTGACGTTTCTTATATAGTAATTATGACGTCACTGCATTAAAAATACAGTTTTTATTGGAAAAATTTATTCTCTTTTAGAAATAATTTATTTTAGTTACTATAGATTTTTAACCCAATTAATTTTCTTTAAAATGAGCTATTGAACAACCCTCTACGATGTTCCAGTGCCAAGCTATCTCTGGATACAAAAAAGAAAAAAAAAAAGAAAAAAATATCTCGTTTGGGGAGAATAACGTGGTTAAAGTCAATTTTCTCGATTTTCAAGCCAATATATTTCCTTGCTGTTCAAGCCAAGGGACAGAAAGTCCTATACAGGGGTTTCGGACAAGGCGGTTCTAATGGTGTACTTTTTGTTTTGATCTGACTCCTGCTTTAGGAGCTATGGGTTTTTATATTTCTTAACATTGGACGTGATCGTCTCTTACTAGGTTGCTAGCTACCGCTGCAACCCGGATTATATTTCTTAACATTGGATGTGATCGTCTCTTACTAGGTTGCTAGCT